>NC_053431.1:105234054-105534054 GCF_007990345.1 Gossypium hirsutum | reverse complement strand
CATGTGCATAGTAATAAAATAAGTTTAAATTAATAACATGTATGATTATATGTATTCGGTTACAAGTCTAATGTATGTGTATGAAATTATTTTTGTAATATATGAGCTTGTACATTTATATGTATGTGAATTAAGTTAATAATGGTCTTTTAGCTTTGGAAGTTTAATGATAAAAAGTTAACTTGGCTATGTGATTATTTGGTCAAAGTGACTTTTGCGAATGATTATTTAAATGCATGATATGAAATTTATATGTTTGGATCTTTATATATATATAAAATGATAATATACTTTGGTTTAGTTAATTAAATTGATGATATTGTTAGGCTACTCTTTTGCTTATGACTTACTAAGTTATAAAAGTTTACTCTGTGTGTGTTCATGTTTACCTTTGTTTTATAGGTTTTGGATTGCAAGTTTCGAGCTTGGAAATCGTCAGTGAAGCTTATCACACTTTCAGATAAGCTTAGAAATCGAGCTTGGATTAGTGTCTTGTTGAGGTGTTTGCATTTTAAATAAATGTTGTTATCCTTATCAGTTTAATTATATATTATGCTATAAAGGTGACTTGTTATAAAGGTATGATGCATATTAGGCCATGAAGTTAGCTTAATTTAAAAGGTTTGTTTTTCTTTGATGCGTTTTGGTGTGATGTTTGGACTTATAATTCGGCTTGGTAATGAGATAACAGATGGATGTATGTTCAGTATATGGTATGTATTAAATTGGTTAAGTAATGTATATGTCATTGTTGGTATTTGGCTATTAGGTTCGGTTAGTGAAGGTAAGAAATGAATATGCTACTTGACTATTTTGGTTAAGTATTTTGGTATAATTTTTAAATAGTAATTTAGGATTATGATTTAGGTATGTTTTGGTTAGCTTATAATGAAATATTTAGAAGTGTAAAATATGATGTTTATATTCGACTAATGATAGGCAAATTATGTATAAATAAATATATGACATGTTTTGTTTGTAATTCGATTTTTAACGTCAATAGACAAATTAGTACTAATATGGTCCCGTGGATTTGGTTATTTATTAATGAATGATAAATGGTATACATTCATATTCGACTATAGATAAGTAATTGAATATATTATAAATGATGCATATGACATGTTTGCATATGATTCGGTTTGTAATGACAAGAAAGATATTTGTGTTATGAATGATTTGGTTTGATTATATGAATGATATATATATTAAAGGAGTTTTAATGCCATAATATTTAGACGATAAGTTCGGCTAATAAAACTATAATGTACTTGTAAAATGATGTTTTTAAATTGGGAGTTCGGATATGGTTCAATTGATAAGTACATATGTGCAAAATTTTGTAATGACAAAATGGGTATATTTGTTCATATTGACTATTGCTAATGCTGTATATGTGAATGGATATTAAGTTGTGTAATATGGCTTATTTGGTTTTAAAATGTGCATGTGTATTGATTTCAAAGTATGGAATGTAATGAATTCTGTTTGAGTTGTGATGTGACTGGTAATGCCTTGTAACCCTATTCTGGCGGCGGATACGGGTTAGGGGTGTTACAGTCATCGAATCAGGTATGGGAATCAAACTGTTACTACATTATTTTAATTCCTTTTATAAAAGTTTATGTCGGCTTTTCTTGACCGTAAGCTAAACCGTTGGTTTTGGGTTTTTAATCATTGGAAGTAAGGGGGAAATTTGTCACTTTTTGATATATGTTGATAGGGCTAAGGTTGGGAATGGATCTGGTGGCTGAAACGGTGGTGTTAAGGCTGTTTTAGGGTTGTTTCGTGACCATTCCAGCGGCCACACGGGCGTGTGTCGACTTGCACAGCCATGTGAAGATGGGCGTTAGGATTTTCAGGCTGCATTGGGTGCCACACAGCCTGGCCACATGGTCGTGTGGCTGATTTGGGGATTTTGTCGATTTTCACATGGCCGTGTCCCTTGGGCACACGGGCGTGTGGGTTTGAGAATTAAAGATTCTGAGCTTTAGTGTCACATGGCTGTGTGACTAATTTGGAGTTTTAGGGATCCCACATGATCGTGTGTTTTGGGGCACACGGCCGTGTCTGGTAGGCACAAGGGCGTGTGATATCCTCACACGGTCATGTCTGCCCTACACTTGATTTTAGCGAAATTGGACAGAGAGTTACACAGCCTCTTTTCACAGCCATGTCCTTACACCATATGGGTGTGTGCCTTGTCACACGGCGTTGTGCTACCCTTCATATAGGCGTTTGGACCCTCACACGGCCTGGAATGCTCTACATGGCCGGAGCTCACGGGCGTGTGGCCCTATCTCTTTAGATTTTGGTTCTAGGTCAATTTAAGCGTACTTGTGACTCTATATGTTTTAACCCTTGACTAAGTTTTAGTAAGGGTATTTATGACTTTGTTCTGACTTTGGTTTAGGTGAAATTCGTGATTGGTTACGTAACATGTTTGATTCTGAACCCGGTTGACGTGGTGTGTGTGTGTAATATGGTTCTATCTAATTGTCTGATGAGGCTTCACTGTTCTGCAAGGTTATATTGCTGTTGAATCTTAATTTGGGTAGATGAGTATTCACCTTTCTAGTTCTGACCGACTGGATGTGAGTTTTGTCTCTAAAAGAATGTCTGTAACATTGTACTCTGTTTTTGTTCATCTGTTTGCACACATACATAGGTATATAATGTTTTTGGGTGGGATTGTGAAGAGAAGGAAAACTGAAACTGAATTGAACTGGAAGCTGATCTGCTAGTTGTTAGCCCTTAATATCCTGAGGGTCGTGGATTATGCTGTTAGCAGGTTACCGCATTACACCGTACAGCGCATACGTTAGCCTTACTACGTACAATTATCTAAACTGGCAGTTTAACTGTAACGTTACCAATATAGTTGTTTACTGCATTACACTGTACCGCTTATACGTCAGCTTCGCTACGTATTATCACTATTTGATCTGGCAGTTCATACTGCATGTCGGTAACGCGGTTTACCGCATGGCACTGTACAGCTTACTGATAGCCCCTAATACCCAAAGGGTCGTAGGCAGTCCCAATATCCTGAGTGATGTGCTCCGACCCGGGTAGTTGAGTCGAATTCACGTAGTTGCCCAATCGTAGTCGAGAGAATTGTTCGTGCCTGAGCTCAAGTGAGCTGATGGGAGCTAAATGGCGCATGGAGAGCTGGAGAGGAGTTGAGATCGGATTGCAAAAGGGTGCACGAAGTCTTCAAGGCATTGTCCTTAGCTCCTCCAACGTCATGAACCTTGTTGTCATCCCAAATGCATAACACCAATACGGATAAATCATCTTAAATTTGCTTGGTTCGAGCTCGAGTTATGGGGCCTTTTGGAAGCTCGATTGATTCAAGATTTGCATTCAAGGATGCCCCGGGCGTGCTCACATCACTGAGGGTCGTGGACATTTTTTGGAGTGCAGGGATGGATGGGCCTTACGAGGTCTTATGTGGTGTGGTTGGTTAGATGAGCTAAAACAGCTCTTATGTGGAGTGATGGGGGACAGAGTGGTGTGTTGGCTGGATTGGTGGGTTTTATAACTTAATTGCATTCATAAGCATCTGTTTGAGTGTTCTATGCTCTAGAATATCTGATTGTTCTGTTTGACTAAAAAGAACTTTTGTGGTTCTACGTACATCGTAACTCCGATTGAATCTGACTGACTGAGTAGAACTGGTGACTCTTTGTGAACTGTGATTATTTGATTGAGACTTCTGTCTCGAAGTTACTGTCTGATTTTGTAAGTATGTTCCGCTTCTGAAATGCTATAGGTTTTCAGATTCTGATTCTGTAGTAATTGGTTTTGAACTCACATTGAGCTCGAGTAGCTCACCCCCTCTTACTATTTTCTTTTCAGGTACCCTTTCTGAATTCTGACGCTGGACTCGGTATGCGGAGGTCTCGGACAATTTCAGCGTAATGGAATGTTAGATTTTGTTTTCTATTACGACTTTATTATTCTGCTAAAAGTTGAACTGTAAAGTTTTATAGGACCATGGTACAGTTTCCACTTTAGATTTTCATTCGTACATTTATTCTGGTTATTTTTCATACTTAACTGTAACTTTATCAGAAGAACTTAAAACGATTAAATGTTTTGTTTCGTAAAGATATGAATGGTTTTCAGAAATGAAATTAAGGTCGACTTGTTTTGTAAAGTTTTTCCTACGATCACTTCAGTGATCAATGTAGTACCCTGAGTTCGGTCTAAATTTCTAGGCCGGGTTTGGAGTGTTACAGTATTTTAGATCGATATCTTAGAGATATTGCCAGATTCAAAAACTTACACAAATTACAATTACAATTATATTCAATAAATTCAACAATTGTATCTTTAAAAAATTATTTTAGTTTTACATAATTGTAGTGAATCTCTCCTATTAAAGCTATATCAGTAATACAATTTTTTTTCATTTAAATAAAATTATTTTTGTTATTTAAACACCTCCTATTTTTACTCTTGTATATTTTAATGTTATTTGAACTCGATTAGGGGATTGGTTTGAAAAGTGGTTTTGAACCAGTTAAATTGGAAACTAGTACGAACTGGTTGAATCGATTAAAAAATCGATTGAATTGACAGTTGAACTGGTTGAACCAATTAAAAACCAATTGAACCGTGATTTTTAAATTTTTAATAATTTTTTAATTAAACTAATTGGACCGATAAACCAATAACTTGATCAATTTGATCACCTATCCGATTATATTATGTTATTTCACTGTTTTCATTTTAAATATATAGATTTTTATAATAATTTTTTTTAATTATGTAGTGAGTGTACATAAAATTATTTTAAAGAAAAGATAAAAATGGAGAAAAATATATAATAGTTGTCCAACTGCATTAAACAATGTCAATTATATAAGCCATATCACATGTTTTAAAAAATAAGTCAAATCAAATTATTTGATTAAAATATTAAAATAATTTACTTTGAGATTGAAAATATATATATTTAAAAGAGTAAAGTCACTAAAATGATAAACTGAGAAAAAAAAAACGTAAGACACTTACATTTGAAAAAAAATATTTAAAAAATTTATATGTAAATAATTGGTTTTCGTAATAATTATATAAAAACTTAAGTACTAAAATACTTTTGAAAATTAATTTAAAAATAAATTGAATCTTTTGTTGAAAAGTGAAATTATTTGAGTTGATGGGTGTTGAATCAACCAAAAATAAATGTCCACGACTAAATTGGAAATAAATTAAATTTGTAGTATAGAAAGTAGGATCGGTCCCACAAAGACTGGAATGATTAATATTTTCATTTTTTATGACTAATATTAGAGAAATCTGTAAAATTAATTAAGAGGAAATTAAATCTAAATCTAAAATAAATAATAGAAATTAAATGAAAATTAAATAAAAATGAGTAAAACAAAATTAAATCTAAATAAAACAAATAACTGAAAACTATTGGCTTAGGCATAATTCTAACTCCAGCTCCAAACTGATCCTAAACAATGAATTTTCTCCTCCAATTGATAAGTCGGTTATAGAGATCGAGGAACAGCCTTAAACCTCCTAATTCTTCCGTAGTAGTAAATTAACTGCGGGAATAGTCCGACAACTAACTCTTATCAAGCGAATAACTTGAAAGCATTTTCCACAATTTAATTCCTCGAAAGCCTTACGAACGAGACCCGGCTCAAATCAACAGCCTCAACAATTATGGATCGTACCAAATCACCAATGGTATGTCGTCCAATACTAACCGAGGGGTGCCCTTTCTTGATTTGATGCTAAAACAACGTAGTGAGACTAGTAAGTCTATCTCCTAAATCAGAGAATTAACGAATACCGATGTGAAAAATATTAAGTGCAAAATCGAAGTCCTATGATTCAAATATCAAACCAATTATTGACCTAAAACTAAATTAAAGCTAACAACTAATAAATTGAAGAACATGAAAATCAAAATGATTAAAAGAAAATGTATTAAAAAAATAAAAGAAAAGAAGGAATAATGTTTGGTGGTTGGGCGACGCCTCTTATTCTTCTAAACACTATATATATAATTAACAAAACCTAAAACTATAAGGGCAATCTGGGAAATCTGAGCAAAAAGAGTCATTTGTGGGGAAAAAAGGGACAACTAAAGTTCATGGGAAATGGATTGTGATTGGAGGTAGGCCTAGAGCAAATCCAAATGTATTATGACCCACTATTACCAATATTAGGTCAACTATTAATAATGGGGGAAATGAATTTAATGATGATTCTAGAATGGGCCGCTTGTCCGAAATATTAATGATAAAGGTTTCAGTTTTTTGCTTGTAAATTTTTAGTCAAAATTGGACAGAAACAAACATGGGGCAGTTCGGGGGGTTGAAAGTGGAGAATATGATGCTTCAAAAGGGAAAGAAAACAATGTGTTTAAATTTAGTGAGTCAAGTACTAGGTGCTCAAACCCAAATGTGCAAACTTATGAGGACAGTAACGTGCAACGAAACAAACCGCCTAATTGTGAACTGAGAGGTTCTGCGAATCCCATGGTGGAGTAATCGGCAGTAATGACCGATATTGTACGTGGCATTGAATGGAAACCCGAAGCTGACCTTCGGACAGATGTATTGCTTTCAGTTGTAGAAGTTTTGGATGATGATAATGATACTGGCAATGATGAAATTAGCAAATGTGTTAGCTTGTTGGTGATTTTTATTATTAGTTGGTTGATGGATTTAAAATTTTTTTTATGGAATTGTCAAGGAACAAGACATCCCCGTTTCCATAATTTCGTGGTTGAGTATAGGAGAGAAATTTGCCCAGATGCAATGTACTTTTTTAAGACACAGGTTAGTGGTATTCGGGCGGATGGAATCATTGCAAAACTTGGGTTCTTCAATTCATTCAGAATTGAAACGAAGGGGTTTTCTGGGGGGATTTGGATTCTCTGTAGTGATAATGTCTTCGTTGATATTCTGGATTTGCATCTGCAAGTGATTTTTATAAGGGTGAGAAACAGACAAGGACTCTCTAAGTTTTATGTTCAGTAGTGTATGCTAGCCAATAACCAGCAGCGCAATGAAGTTATAGGAGTATTTGGATTCTCTTATTACAAATATTAGGGAACTGTGGGTACTAGCAGGAGATTTTAATTCAATTCTGGAGCCCTCGGAACGGGCTGGTGGGCAGCAAGCGTAGGAAGTGGATGTAATGGTTTTTAAAATTTTATGTTTGATAATGGTCTTTGTGACTTGGGTTTCTGCGAGCCTCGATTCACCTGGAGTAGAGGTAATCTTTCACAGCGTTTAAATAGGGCTATATGTACTTTGGGTTGGGATACTTTTGTACCAAATTTCTCAGTGAGGAATTTGCATCACATAAAATTAGAATATCGACCAATTTTGGTTTCCCTCAATCTGTTGCAAAGTAAAGGTACTACGCCTTTTTGTTGTTTGGCTAATTGGTTGCTTCATGTGGAGTTTAAGAAACTTGTTAATAGTAGTTGGAAGAATGGTTTGGATGTGTTTATGAACTTGGAGTATTTCTAGAAAGGGGTCCAAGAATGGAATAAGTGTGTTTTCAAAACTTGAGTGTATACAAAGAATTCTGGAATTTAGAGACTCAAAAAGACTTCGTAACCGTGAGTTAGAATTAGGACAAGAAATGGATGACATTTTAAGGCATGAAGAGTTGTTATGGTTTCAAAAATCAAGAGCTAAATAACTTATGAGTGATGATAGAAATACAATTTAATTTCACAGTCGTATTATGGCTAGGCGAAAAAAAAAAGGGTTGAAGGTCTTAAAGTTGATGATGATTAATGGTGCTTCAATGCGAAAGTCCTTCAATAAATTGTGGTGCATTTTTTTAAGTATCTTTATCCTACGGATTACTCATTCAATGGCTTATGTCCTTTTCGAAGAAGGTTTCTTTTGATTTAGTCAACCAAAAAAGATAGTCTTTTAGTAGGAATTGGTGATGACGAAATCTACAAGGCCCATTTAGTCAACTTTGGGGTCTTCCTTGAGAGATGGATATTGCAATACCCAAGAAGATGTCTCGATACCATTAAAGGGTCTCTCATTGGTCTTTTATACTATCAAAGGTATCGTGATTTTAGGGGTTAGATATCGGTATACCCTTGCCCTAGATGTCGTTCTTGCTCATTTTCAACCTTCGACAATCCCTACATCACTCAAACATATGTTAGACCTCCTAATGGTACTATTGGCCAATTTAGGTAAAAAAATAGACAAAAATGAGAGATTTTCATTTATTACCCGAAAAATATAAAGATACGAAAAAAAAACTAATGTAAAAACTCTATTTTGCTCGAGAAAAAGCTCCTTAAGTGTGTTGAAAGAGCCTAATTTGCCACATCAATTTGTGACAGATCATATACCTATATATGTGTGTAAGGAAGTTGAAAAAATAGGTCACAATTTTTTTTGAGGTTCTACTTCGAAGTCGAGAAAACCGACTTTATTGTCTTGGGAGGTTTGTTGTCGACATACTGATAATGGATGACTTAGGCTGAGGAACCTAGCTGACCAAAATAAAATATTCTTGCTAAAATTGGGTTTCCAATTTCTCACTAATACAAAGGCGTTGTGGGTTCAAGTTTTGAGGAATAAGTATAATATTCAGGAAGTGATGCCGATCTCCATTAAAAGAGGTAATTATTATTTTTTATTTGGAGGTTCTTGATGTAGGTTTGGCAAGAGGTAATTAATAATGTCTTCTGTGAGTTAGGTGATGGATAATTGGTGAATTTTTGGAATGATGTATGGCTTCGTCAAGTCAGCCATCTTAGAGCCTTTTATAAGGGTATGGTACAACCTGATAATACTTTACGTGTATGTGATGTAACAAATGATAATGGCGCTTGAGACTTGATAAGATTAAGGACTTTAGTGTCGGATAACATTGTTACACAGATAATAACTATGTTGCCACCATCCGCATATGTAGGACTGGATTACCTAGCTTGGAGATGGATGTCCACAAATCGATTTTCCACTGTTAAATGTATAGGTGTTGTAACAACCCGGTTTTAGCTTAAATCGAAACAGTATTTTTGAGACCACAAATCTGATGTCGAAAATTTATTTTAATATTATTTTTGGTGTTTATAGCATGTGATTATATATGTGTGAAAATTTCATGAGTTAATTTTATCGTTTAATAGCTTAATTTGAGAAAAAATGACTAAATCGTGTAAAATGAAAAAGTTGCATTCTATTTAATAAAGTGTCTAATTGCTATGGCTTATTAAATGAAAGGTCCTTATGTTGATATTAGACCATTGATAGTGGGAATGGTCATAAATGGGCATATATTAGATGATTTTATAAAGGTTTCATTAAGGTTAAAATTGTAAAATGGCATATTAGTTATAATTAATAAAATAAATGAAGAATTTGGCTTCATTATCATCTTGTCTAACCGAAAATAAGAAGAAAGAATACCATAGTTAGGGCTTTGAAGGTTCGGCACTTGTGAGCTCAAATTGGCATGTGATTTTTGTTCGGTTTTTGATGATTTCTATGTTTTTGTGATTGTTGCTTTGAGTATTAGCTAGCCTATGCCCTAATTTTTTATAGTGTTGATGATTTTGAAAGTTTCCATTGATTAATTAATGTGTTCTTGGATGTTTATTGATGAGTTTAGAAAGCTTGTTGATAGATTAATATGTTTTGTAAACTGATTTTGAGTGAAAATATCTAAATAGGATTAAATTGTGAAAAGTGTAAATTGAGGGGTTAAATTGTGAAATAAATGAAAAATATGGGCTGCTAGGGACCCATAGAGAATTCGGCTAGGCTTGGGTTTAAAGAAATTTCATGAATTTTATGTATTTGTGAAATAGGGACTAAATTGTAAGAAATGTGTAACTTTTGGGGCAAAAGTGTAAAAATTCCCAAATATGTGTTTGTGGACTAAATTGAAATATTATGTGATTAAATGACTTGGATTTGTTATAATATAGATCAAGATAAGAGGAACCCGAACTTATATCGAGGCAAGAACAAAGTACTCGACTAATCGACTAGTTTCGTCGTTTTTACGTCCGAGGTAAGTTCGTACATGATAGACATTGTTACAATTATGTTTTTAATACTTTAATATTGCATAATTTATATAAATGAGATGATGGTTGTGTACAACGACGAATCAGCTATGTTTGCACTTGGTGTGCGTTTCGAGATAGCTTCGGCTATATATAGCACTTAGTGTGCAAATTGGAATAGCTTCGGCTATTTGTGGCACTAAGTGTGCGATACTGAGATAGTTTTAGTTTAATGTGATGGCATTAAGTGTGCGATATCGTTATAGCTTCGGCTAATCATTTTTACACTAAGTGTGCGAGTTCCTTGAGTATTGAAAGATTTTCGGATGGATTAACGTATTGAACAAAGAGGTGAAAATGTAATAAATAAATACGGGAGAGTACAGGTATGTATAGTACCTATGAGGTAGTTGATACTATGTGTATGAAGCTTTATGGATTTGTATATATATGATAAATGGCCATGGGTTAGAATTGAGTGATGATATGAGATTTAATAAGTGTTTATTAATTGATGATTTGAATACTGTGAACTGTCAAGTTTATTTAGTATGAACTTACTAAGCTATGAAACTTACTGTGTGTTATTTGTCTGTGTTTTATAGAGTATCAAAGCTAAATTGGACTTAGGGATCGTCGAGAAACGTCATCACACTATCAATCATCTCGTTGGTACTTTTGGAAGCTTTTTATGGTATAAGGCATTATAGGCTAGTGTCATTTTGGTATGTCTTAAATTATGATATTAGCATGAGTCTTGGCTTGTTAATGTTGGCATGTATTTGACCATTTAAGTTTGGTTTGAATTATATGTTTGATAAATGATATATGTGATGTATATAATGTCCTAAGTCTTAGCTTGTTTAGAATGGTAGTATGGATGCTCTTTTGGATAGTTATATGTTGTGGTATTATTGTTTGGAGTATATTTTGGTATGATTTGATGATGATGAATTGATATGTTTGAAAAGCATGATTTGGTATGTCTTGAATATGGAATTTAGTAGTTGAATTGAATGATGATAGATGGCATGGTATGTGTGTAAATTGGTATGTTTTGGCTGCCTATATATGTGTTGAAATGGTACCAATTTGGTTATTTTGTGTGCATGAGAAAAGGGTGGAAAATTGGCTTTTCAAATGACCTATTTTTGTCCACACGGGCAGAGACACGGGCATATGTCTCAGTCGTGTGTGACACAAGGTCATGCTAAACGGTCGTGTGTCCCTTGGGGTACCCTTTCGAATTAAAACAGTATACCCTATAGTTTTGACACGGCCTAGACACACGGGCGTGTCTACTGGCCGTGTATGGCACATGGGTTAGCACATGGGCGTGTGGTTGACCGTGTGATCCAAGTCAATAACCCCTCCAGTTTTCCCACGATCATTGCACACGGGCGTGTCTTCGTCTGTGTGGTACAAGTCAGTATGTATGCCTTGTTTTCACGTGGTTTGTGACACAGGCATGTCTAGTGACTGTGTGAGGCACAAAGCCTGTTCACACGGGTGTGTGACCCTTAAACCAAAGAAAATTTTTTAAGTTTCCTAAAGTTCGCAAATGTTATCGGTTTAGTCCCGAACCACTTCTAAGCATGTTTTAAGGTCTTATAAAGCCTTACAAGGGACATTGTGAATGATTTGAATAGATTTTGAGTATAAATGTATAAATGTATGTCAATGAGATGTGTTATTCGATAATGCCTCGTAACTCTATTCCGGCAACGGATACTAGTTAGGGGTGTTATAGGTGTCTTTATCCTATTGTTAATGAGGGAAATTCTAATACTTGAAGTTGATTTGGAAGGTTTGTAACAACCTAAACTTGGCCTAGACGTCCAGACCAAGTTCGGAGAGTTACATTACCAATACCAAAATTGCTACTATATAGCGCAGTCGAAATGAACCATTCATCATATAATATCCATCACAATAATTAATTAAACACATAATCTTCACAAATACCATAATATCATAGAATACCGAAATCCCTAATAGTAATGTTTAAAAAAAATAAAAGCTTGACTGAGCTCTCGTAGCACTGACCCGATCAAGACTAGGGACCACCTAAAATCCAATCAATAACAAAATGAGTTGTGAACTCAATGCGTAAAAGAAAGTTTATTCAATTAATACTAACTTATAAAGTAATTCCAAATTCAGAGATTCGGTTCGATATAGAAGTAATTTCGGTTCAGATTCAGAGCAAACGAGTTACATATATATATATACAATTTCAGTTCATATATGGTACAGATCAGATTCAAATACAACATTCATATTTCCGTCCACTACACACCATTTTTGGCCATCTCAACACACCATTATGTACATTCAATGCCCAACCAACCCTGCACACCTTTAAAGTGTTCGTTGACACTTTCACAAAGACGTAGCTTAGCTACTAGATTAATATGCGACAAACGCTAGAATTAGAATAATACCCATTGTGGCGTAGTCACGATTTCAGAACAAACTTCTTCCCCCTTCACAATATCCCAACACATGCCAATGTAGAACACAAATACCCGTAACATGTATTCAGTCATTCCAATTCATTACTCAATTAAATAAGGCAGTTTACTATCAGAGTAAGTATTATAGTGCACATATAATTATGTTGCTTGCAGATTAGTCTCAGAATATCAACCAGTTATCATATAATCAAATTCAATTATTCATATATTAAGGAAGCCAATATCAAGGTTAAGTAACATTCATGGCCTCAAAATCAACTTCTGGACCCAATAACCTGCCACAAGGCCAGGTCACATGCCCATATGCCTTGCCCGTGTGGTTCCGAAGTATAAACAACAAGTTACACAGCATAGACACATGTTCGTGTCCCTATCGTGTGACTCACACGGCCGTACATGCCCGTGCCCCTGGCCGTGTGGTTTTTGTACCACAGACAGTGAGTTACACGACCTGGGCACACATCTGTGTCCCTTGCCCATGTGAAACCTGTACCAATATGGCCACACACGACCTAAACACATGCTAGTGTGCCTTGCCCATGTAGCCCCAAGTCTATGAACAGTGAGTTACACGGTCACCTACACGGCCTGGACACACGCCCATGTGCCCCGCCGTGTGGCGTCGACTGCCACTGTTTTTGACGACCGAAACTTGCAAAATTAAGGTTTTTGGTACACATCTGATTTCGCTTTGATGAAGAAACAACGCGGAGACTACCAAGAACCTAATTAATCATTCAATAATCAATTACACCATCAATTTTAATATTTTAGCAAAATCAACCTACCACTAAGATCATGTCGAAAGTTTCGACGCAATCCCAACTTAATCCGCATACTCACATCGCATAAAACAGGAGAAATCAGACTAACACGGCGGAATAACGTCTCTTGCAATATCCTCGCCTAAAAAGGTAACCAATCAAATTATTAAACAAAACGTTCACACAACCGAGCAAAATCCCATTTCGACAAAATATTGTTAACTCAACAGAACTCGCAAAACGAGAGGAAAGTAACGACAAAACTTACTCAATAATCGCACAGTCGACCTTACAGGCAATTAAGAACTCCCAATTAATGTAGAATTGAATACCGTAAAAGGAAAAATAAAAGAAAAAAAAAGAAAAGAAGGAGAATCAGAAAAGAAAATAAACTTAGAGAAAAAAAACAAAGAAGAAGGTATGATAGAAATTCTTCAGACTATTTTAAGTTAACCACCTCCTTCAGGCATTTGCAAAAAATATTTCCTAACGCATACAATGGGATTTAAACTTGGAATTAGACAGATTACAGACAGATGCTTAACTAGTGGACTAGCAGGCTCATTCTTGACACTGATTTATCCAACTTTTAACGATGCAACTCGAACTTCAGACCTTAAACACAAAAGCAGAGCACAGAACCAGAGATACAAAAATCTAATTACTACAGATACTCACAATTAAATTCCTAAAATTTTAGGGCGTTACAAGGTTAAGGCTTCCTAGAGAGTTTAACTGTTCATTTGGTTGTTATGAAATGATAGATTGTTGACAAATAGAGAATGGGCTAGGCGACATATGGCTAATAAAATTCATTTTCCAATGTGCGATCATGCTGTGGAATTAGAGATTCATGCAATTGAGAATTGTCCTTTCTCAAAGTCGGTGCAGATCTTTATGGTGCCGAGGTTTGCTCATAATGTTTTCTTTACTATGCAGACTAGTGATTGGTTTCTATGGAATATGTAGAATAAAGGGCATTATGGAAGCAATGATGTTGAATGGCAAACTCTTTTTCCCATACTATGTTGGTTGCTCTAGAAAAGTCCGAATAAATTTGTTTTCTTTAATATCTATAATTCTATACAGGAGGTTGTGGATACAGGTGTTGTGTAGGCGAGGAGTTTTATGGGATCAAACACCAATATATTGCTTTCTATTCCAATGGTAACGGGCAGGTATTGCTCTCCACTTGATAGAGGTTGGGTTAAGCTTAATAAAAATGGGGCAAGTTCGTTGAATATTTCTAATGCTTCTATTAGATGAGTGTTTAAAGACTCGGATGCAAACTAGTTATGTGGCTTTTTGATGATGATTGGTAAGGATTTCATTTTTAGAGTTGAAGTAAGAAAAATTGTAGAAGGGTAGCATATAGCTTAGGATAGGAATTTTAGACAAATAGATGTGGAGTGTGATAATGCACTTTTAGTGGAAACTATTTTATTTGGTGGCGCCGCTACTAGTAATTTGATGGAATTGCACCTATTTCATCAATTGTTAACCTGGACTTAAAAAGTCCAATTTCTTCATATTCCAAGATCTTTAAATGAAGTTGCAAAATATGCTCCTAATGGTGTCTCAGGATTACTCTACTTTGAAGAGCCTCCAAGTTTGATGTGTGATTTATTGTTGATGGATAGAAATAATTCATCAATACTTTAGTCTATGTTTAATATTGTAATCCTGTAATGTTGTTATTTCTACCAAAAAAGAAACAAAACCTAAAACTATATGGAATGTGTTGAATGTATGCCACTTTGCTTTTCTCCTTGCTATTCGTGCGCGCACAAACATAAATATATTAATAATTTAAATTACTAAAGCTCTAAAATAAAAAGAGATAAGTTTAAAATACAAAAAGTTTTAATAGAAATAATCTTAAAATTTTTGTCTTACGCATCAATTTGAGCTCTCGTGTCAAATTTTCCATACTATCTACATATTGACTCGTTTTCCACTAAATTGGATAATTATCATACCTACATAGAAAATGATTAATTAAGTGCCAAATTAAGTAGAACTCATACCCAAAATTAATTAAAATAAATGATAAAAATATGTCGATTAAGCGCATTATCATGAGCATTTAATTGAAAATTAGCAATTAATTGAGTTATTGAATATGACTTTTTAGTGAAGCCCCTAATAGATTATTAAATACTGATGTGATAGGTGACATGATGATTGACGTAGCATATGACATGAAAATGTTGATGACGTGGCATCTTACATGGATGGCTTAATTATTTTTTATTATTTAAGCTTAAAAATTATTAAAATATTATAAACTTTTTAAAAATTAAGAAAATATAGAAAATCTATAAAATTTATTAAATATCATAAATTTTAAAAATTAAAAAATATATATTAAATTTATAAAATATTATACATATGTTATGAAATATATGAAAATATCATATTAATATTATAAAATTTTAGAAATTATATAAAAATAATTAAAATGATAAAGAATCTATAAAAACTAATAAAAAAAGTTATAAAATTTTATTAAAAGTCTAAAAAAAAGTTGTAAAAATTAATATATATATATATATAGGAAAATTAAAGAATTTTTTTTAATTTTAAAGGTATGGATTAAATTTTTATAAGGAACTTAAAGTGTGATGGTAATCAAATTGGTATGGAGTGTCAAGTAAAGGGTTTGAGATAAGCTTAGTTAACTATTGATGTAGAAAAACACTTTTCAACAAAAAAAAAATTGGTAAACAAATAGCTTTCAAATCAATCATTGATTTTAATTTGGGATTTTAATTTTTATCGCCAAACCAAAAAGCCAAAAAAAATTAACTTTTACTTTTTAGAAAGTGCTTTTCAATGAAGCGATCTTTTTTATCTACTTATTAAATCTTTTACTTTAAAATACTATATTTAAAATTTGACGTTTTACATTTTTAAAAACATTTCTGATAATAATAATAAACACTATCAAATTTTTTAAAACCTAAATAGTAAACTAGTCCATGATGATTCGTGTTTGGTGGCTTAAAAAGGGTTATGAGTAAGCCATGAGTAAATATATGATAAAGGGCAACATGTGTGGGAAAAAAAAAGAGTAGAACTTTTTATTAAAAAATTTTAAAAATTATTAAAAATTACTAAAATATTATAAAAACGGTAGACAAGTATAAAAATATATAAAATTTATTAAATATAAAAAAATTAAAATTACTACTCCTTTTATAAAATTTTATTTTTTTATATTTTTAAGAATTTTTATATAATCTCTAGAAATCGTTTAAGTCCTCCAAAAATAAATAAATGAGCAATTACCTTATAAAATAATTTTAAAAAATTAAACTTTTTTTTACATATAAAATTTTTCATGTCAAATATTATATCACCTACCACGTCAATATCAAGGACTTCAAAAGGAAACCATAATGGAGGAACTCAAATTACTAAATTTCAATTAAAATCTAAATTCCAAGAGTAACTCAATTGAGTATTGAATTTGTACATTGCAGATATTTTAATATTTAAGCCTAATATAAACATAACACAGAGTTGAAGATGAGGTGTGTTGGAAACAGTGTAGAATTCTGAAAAAATTTGCTCACCAAGGATGGATGATTCTAAAATGAAGTGAAATGAGGAAGCGTCATCCAATTCCAAGATTGGATAAGTATTGAAGAAAATCCAAATACCGTAGGAGACTGACGTGGCGGTTACTTGGTTAGCAACCTAGCCCAGTTGGAGGAGAAATGCCCCCAAACTAAAACAAATCTTAAATAAACACCTATTTTTATCATCTTCTCATTCATATTAATCTTCAAGACAACAACACCTCATCCATCGGTTAGTTGATTTCTTCATCATCTCATCTCTTTGTTTCAATTCAATCCTTACAGCCTTTTCTATATCTGCTGAGGTAAAAAAAGAAATCTTGAATTCTTGTTCTTTTGGTTTCTCAATATCAAATATGGTTTGGGTTTCTTCTTCTTCTTCTTCTTCTTCTTCTTCTTCTTCTTTACTGTCTTGAATTTATGATGATCGGATTCTTATTTCTTCTTTCTTTTTTTATTTAATTTGGAATTAAAGGATATCTTAACTTGAATTTGAATTGTTGTCCTACTTTAAAGTTTGTGGTTTTTGTCTACGGTAAGGTCTAAAAATAGGGTATCAGTTGACTTTACATCCTGATGGTTCTGCAGTGATATATCAGCCGATATGACTAAAAGCAGCTTCAAGATTGAGCATGATTTTGGTATGTTACTGCTGATCATGTATTAGCTATTCTTTGGTTGCTTTTCATTAATTTATGGATTCTTCATATTCAGAGAAAAGGCGTGCTGAGGCTGCCAGAATCAGGGGAAAATACCCTGATAGAATTCCAGTAAGAATTCATCCTTACCCTTGTCTTTTTCCACCCTTTTGACTTTTTTTTATTTTTTCCTCTCTTCTTTGCTGATGTTAAAGAATAATTATGATTGTTCCACCACTTGTCTATTCTTTGTGCATTCTGTTGCTTCTTAATTTTTTTCTAGGTATCCATTTTAATATATATAATTTATTTTTGTACAAACGAAGGATCAAATGATTCAATTGGCTAATTTACTGAAAAGTCTTATTTTTGTTGTGTTATAAGTTCTTTTCTCGTCTATGAGCTTTAGAGTTTTGAGCCTAAATCATGGCTTTGCACTGCCTTCACCTGTAATGCTTGTCTAACTTTTGCTTTAAGTATATATGTTAATGGATGACTTTTTTCTTAAGACTTGTCGTGGTGTCTTTGCGGCATTTTGATATCTATTGTGTTAACATCGATTATACACTTTGTTGAGTGTGACTTGATGATTATGAGCAATAGATGAGTTCTATTTCTGTCATGATATCTAGAAAGCAATTTCAGTCCTGCCAATACCAATGTTCATCTATTGGTGGATGTGACTTGATGATTAAGAGCAATATCTACTAGTAGAACAGCTAATGGTCTGGAATGGTATTTGTGATCTATACATTTTCTATTTTAAAGCTTAATAAAGATAAACCTGAGCCTGAAATCCCCTGCCCCTCCCTGTCAAAGTCTAGAAAAGAAAAAAACTTCTTAAGGAGGAGGAAGGGTTGTAACTCAAGAACTTGAAAGTGTAGAATAGACGATGTCTTTATCCCAGATTGAGTTATCAATAGAAAAAGACTTCATAATTTAGCTGTGCAATTGTTTAAATGGAGCCTGCTTAAAACAGTTTATTCACGTTTGGCTTTTCATCCCTGCATAAGGCAAAAGTGAAATTTATAACATTTTAATACCCCAATCTTGCTTCTATTGATGTTTGCGCATGTGCTTTTTAGGTGATTGTGGAGAAGGCAGAAAGAAGTGATATTCCTAACATTGACAAGAAGAAGTAAGCAAAATTTTCATGCCAAGTTTACCTTATTCCTTGTTATCGTTCATTATTATTTATTAGCAACTGCTAGCCACCATGTGTATGGTTGCATTTTAAGTCCATTGATCAATTTCCTTTGGCGCAACTGAAATATAGGTAATGGATATCCTTTTGATGATTTGATTTAAATAATTTACAGATACTTGGTCCCTGCCGACCTCACAGTTGGTCAGTTCATCTATGTAATCCGGAAGAGAATTAAACTGATCGCTGAAAAGGCTATCTTCATATTTGTGGACGGTGTCCTCCCACCGACCGGTATTAAAATTTGCAAATTTCTTCTCTTTGAATAATGTTATACGTTAATATATTTACCTTTTCAATTTCTATATGCTAAGTAGCCATGATCGTTATGCAGGAGCAATTATGTCAACTATCTATGATGAAAAAAAGGATGAAGACGGATTTCTGTACGTTACATACAGTGGAGAAAATACATTTGGCTAGCAGATCATGCAGGGACCTTATTTCCATGCTATAGTTTACATTTAATTGAATAAATTAATAATTGTGGCATTCTGCCTAATATATGATATGATTCCTCGGAATGCCTATACGTGTATAGTTTCACCGTACATAATTCCATGTCAATCTAAAATGTCGGAACTATTGCTCAAATTCATTGAAGAATGTTGTAACCCTTTATTCAACTTTGTCCGTAAAAGTTGACAATTCAACCCATTTATTAGTTTCACTGATGGCTGATGTTTGACAAATTCCCCTGGTTCAGAGTATTTGAATCCTACTATAGTTAACATGGAGAACAGTGGTACATCGTATAATATAAAATTGGTGCCGTGGAGACAAGGGAGTCTGAGACAACCGAAAATGCTTGACTTTTACCAAACATATCGATTGGATCCGATTTGTCAACGCCCCCTGCCCGAATCCCCATCCCTCTGGGAACTCGAGCCTGTCTCGCCGGCGCTCCCTTCTAAACCCAACAGAAATAAACATCCCCCACGAGACCACCAACATTCAAACACCAAATGCATGATACAAACAAAACATGAAGGCACAATGCATGCTTTCACCACGAGAATGTTTATCTGCAGGTCATGCCAAAGCATTTTATGTTAACGAGAGATAAAGATGGTTTAACTTCATATATCAAATTTGAATATTAAAAGAAGTTTGAATTTTTAACGAGAATTAATGAAATATGTGAAGATTTAATCTGTGTATCATCCCCAACGAGGGTTGGGTTTCTCTCAGCGTGCATATTTCGGGATGACCTGCTTTTTGGCTTTGATACGCTGTTGGTTTAAAAGGTTAAGAATGGCGTTGCCAGGAGTCGGACAACTAGTGGAAGGAATGGATTTCGGCGGCCATTGGGGGGGGGGGTTGAATCCACGTGGCAATTGAATAACTCAGATTGTATGGCCGGTGTTGACGGTTAAGGGGGGGAACCCTTGTGTTTCGCACAACATATGAAGGAAGAGGTGGTGGTGGTGGTCCATGTAACCTTGTCTCCTTGGTTGCATGGTCCTACCTCGCTCCCGCACATTTCCGCTTTGTAGGACCGACGTACGTGTATTTTCACATTCACTGTTCAAGCTTTTTGGAGCCTTGCAAATGGCTGTGAGTGCATGTGGCGTTGGCAAACTACACATAATATTGCTTCATGCTTATGAATTTCGCTACTTCACAATGAGTTCCAACATCGATCTTCTTAAAACTGTTCTAAAAAGAAGCTAATAACATATTTTTCTTATTATTTTCGTTTTCGTTAGGGGTTATATAGGGACATTTTAGTCATTAATTGCACCATTCTCCAAGATCTATCGACTAAGATCTAAAAAGGGTTCCCACTTTTTTAGTTTTAGCATTAGAATATTCATCGGTTTTAAGTTTTCCAAGAATGAAATGGTGGGTAAAGGCAATTAACTAGAAGTACTAAAAACGACATGAGATTTAACTAGTGTCCCTCGGAACACACAATCAGCTAGCTAAGCACGCATTAGCTTTCTTCAATTTATTTATCTTACTTCTCATTTTCTTACCTTTTATACTTTTTCCTTCCGATATATAATCACCAAAGCAAGCTCTTATGTTGCTTCTCTAATTTCCCTGGTGAGGGGTATATGTTGCTTCTCTTTATACATCTGCATGTTCTAAGTGAAGCATATAGCTGCATTTGATGATCTTACCAGTACCACATCTTGCTTTGCCTTAACATGTCAACCCCATCTTGTTTTCTTCTTCTCCTTCTATGCCTTTCTCTGCAAGTGTGCAGTGCTCGTCGTCTTGTTGTAGTTGTCAGTAAGCATCATAAGATCAATAATATACTTCACTTCTCCATCAAGGTAGGTCCAATATACAATGACAATCATCATCTAATGTTTTGCTATTTTGTTGTACATAGTGCGCATGCATTATTTAACTTCGTTTGGGTTTGGGGGCCTTTTGTTTTGCAGAATGGTATGAAGAACGATCGAAAGAACAACTCAGTTCCAGTATTACAGGCGAAATCGTCTTCTTCCAAGGAACTCCGATCCATGAAAGAAGAAAGCATCGAGGAATCTCATGGATATAATGTCACTCAAAAGCTGGAAGATGCTGAGGTGAAGTACCAAAAGACAATAGTCGAAAATGAGAAGAAAAAAAATCCAAGTGTTGCAGTTTCTTGGCGTGTGCCTCACAAGAAACATGGCGAAAAAAATCCAGGTTTTAACTTGGATTACTCACCACCAAAGACACATCCTCCTCATCACAACTGATATATATTAAAAAAAAAAGGTTTTATTTTCTTTGCTAGTCCAGAGAGTCGAGGAAAGAAAGCTAAGCTACCAGCTTCCGCAAGAACCGCAAAACATAGAGTTAAAAGAGCCTTTTAAAATATTAGGGCTCAAGTCAAATGTTGATCTTTCCAGCATAGGCATAACAAGTTATATATATGACTATATATATAACATAGGGTGATGGATTATATAATGAGTTACAAGCCCTTTTTTCCCCTCTATAAATTTAGTGTATATTCATCATGGATCATATATATATGTTCCTCGGAGAGAAATATTTATGTTTCATTAATCTTTTCAAACTACATGTAACTTCTACTATTGATTATATGTGTGTGTGTGTATCCTGCTCCATTCTTTTCTCTTTATATTTCGTTTAGGTGTGAAAGATGAAGCAAATATAACACAGTTCGGAATAGTAGTGGGTAGATGCAAGTCAAAATACTACGGCAGTCATTAAATTAGTTTTGGCCAAGGTACGCTTGAATTGGCAATTTCCGTGAAGGCAAAACAGCGTTGATGATCAAACTTTGAGCTAACCAAAAATGGCGTTTAGGTAAAGTGAGAACAACGGAAATAAGTTCCGAAAATTGAAAATATAGGTCTCGAATGGTTCATGATTTCGTTTTCAAGAAATGCCATTTAACATGCATGCAATTCGTGTGATATATATATATTACCTTTTATATCTTATCGGAGGTTATCCAATTTAATTTGTTGATACTCAAATAGGCCTAACAATTTAAGAAAAAAATTCATATTTATTGAGAGAAAAGAAAAATAAAAGGTTTAATTTGGCCCATTGTTGATACGCATAAAAAGAAGATTATAACATTTTAAATTGAGTAAGAAGGATCAAAGGAGAGAGATCCCTCTCTAAAGTTAAGAGAAGAGTATTTATAGGTTAGGTTAGTTCTCTATTGATAATTGCAGGGCACAAATTAACTTTATACATAACTAGCAACGGGATAAACATAAATAAGAATGTGTAAATAATCTATGATTAATAATTCCTCTTTCAACATCTTCATCCATCTATATAACAGAACAAATATATATAATGATAAATAATATATTTAATATAATGTATAGTTGAAATATCCATAGAAAGAAAACTTTAATTTAGTTTGATGTACAATTTCATATATAAACTTTGATTTGGTATAATTATACATATGAAACTTTGTTTGTAGTTCAAACTTTAATTTTGATTCAATCATACACATTTAAATAAATAAATATATCAATTTAGTTTTATACTAGATAAATATGAATATTTGTGTATACAATAATATATGTTATATCAATAATTGTATTAATAACTTGTGTGAATTGGATCAAATCTAAATTCATGTCTAAAATTGCACATTAGACCAAAATTTATGTATAGTCTTAAGATTTATCCCTAAAAAGGTTACCAAAGTTGAGATTTGGACTCATGCCACCAGCATCAGTAAAGTCTATTTTGTTACCACTTCAACCAAAACATTATTTTGATTATTTCACCCACATTGATTGTATATCTAACATACTTACTTGCATTTAAACACTTTAATGTGTTGGTGCCACTCTTAATTGAGTCACCAACTCAGTTATGAAATTATAAAAATATCTTTTTTTTAAATTATAATTAATATTATTATGATGACACTTTTTACTTTTTTCTTACTTTTTATATCATCTTTAAATAAAATAGTTAAAAACTATAAATTCAAGGGTCGAACATGTGTTAAATAGTGTTAAAATACAAGTTTATTATCGCTCCACTTATATTCATGATTGAATAAATTTTAAAAGATAATAATTTTAACTAAAAATAGTTTCTTTCACCCGCATTATGGGTGTGACAAAATCTAGTATCGATAATGTTGATGATTGAATTGATGCCACAAGTCAACTCAAGAAAAATTACAAGACTATTATCAACAATTAAAGTGCATTTAATATTTGGATTTACCTATTTATCGTTATAATTTATTTTTAAATAAACGAATGTAATAAAATTTAATATAAGTTTTTTATTCTATTTTTATTTCCAAAAAATGTAATCACATAACCATCGCCTCACGTTTGAAAGTGATATGAAAAAGCCTATTTTAATTGCTTTTATAGATATTGGAATTTTATATTATTTATCAAAATAAATATTTCTCATGTTCAAAACAAAGTTGGAACACACATCAATATTATTTTGTACAATACAATAAATGATTTTATTCAATAATCTACTCTAACCTCACTTACAACAAGTTTTTCTCTCCAACAATATCAAGTAAAGATAAACAAATAACAGCAAAAATCACTCCTTCAACCACACAAAAATGGGCCGAAATGCAGTTTATTTATAGATAAAGATAAGAATAATGTTTGCATTTAATTAACCACTCCTTCTATTTGAAATAAAATTCGTCACTGTTTTAATCAAATAATCATTTGTTGATTGAAAACTAATCAAGATGAACTAAGCCAAAAATGCCAGCAAACTTACTACACTTATGTTGTCCTAATAGTCAGTCCATACAGATGTTGAAACAAGAATGTAGCTTCAAAAATGTTTTTCAAAATATTTATTTTCGAGGAGTACCTAACATCTCTAGGTGTTAAGTTTAGTATAGGGTTTTGATCTTTGATTAACAAATTTGACTATAAACATAAAACTATTTATTTTCTTTTCTTTCTTAATATATACAACAAAACTTTAATTATAAATTTTCTCCTGATATTTCTAAGAGTTCTTGTTATCGTTGACATAGTAATATTTTGGCTCAATGTTAATTTTTGAAGCTAAAGTAGCAAGATACATATTTGTAGATCTTGGGTTATGCTCAAATCTTACATTCTGAAACTTCTTCCATAAAGCTTGAGCAAGAGTTTTGTTAATCCCAATAACATTTGTCGTATGCAAACCCAAGATCAATGCTTCATATTTGGATTGGTTATTAGCGCAAGGAAAATCTAATTTAAAGGTCAGAAAAATAGGTTCTCTACTTAAATATGAAAGGAGCACTCTAATTCTTTTGCTTGTCCTTCTAACGAGATGTCTTTTCTACTCAAATGAAAGGAGATTAACTCAAAACTCTAAATACATGAATTGACTTGTCTACTTAGTGGGATTAAAACTATTTTTGCACCTCCTCTTGAAGTTGTTGAAGAACCATCAAAATATAGCTTCCATTCCCCTTCCTTTACATTCATTCAACATACTTCTTCATGGAATGCATTCGGCATAGAATAATTCAACATTTCTCCATTTTGAGATGATAAGTGAACAAGTAAGTTTCAAAGTGTTTAAGACTAAATAGGTTTTGATTAAGCAACAGAAATGTCCAACTCACCCGACAAAGCAAAAGGAGCCATTTTGGTATTCTTCTTTATAGAGCTAGTCTAGAGAGCAAGAATTTGATAGGATCGGACTTGGTTACTATAATGAATTTATTAGCTAGGACGTATCAGAGTTTCTAAGTAGCAAAAACCAAGAAAAGACAGTACGTCTCTATTGGTGAATAATTCAACTCACTTTCATGTAAACATCTACTCAAGTAATATATTGGTCGCTCTGGCAGCACTTATTGAATGTGGAATAGATGTCAAATAAAACATTATTGGCTTATTCTTCACAAGCATTTTCATAGTTGTATTGGAAAAGTTAAAATTTCCTCCATATTTTTAAATGTCTTTTGCTTCTGTTCACCCCCTTCAAGTATAACTTCTTCTTCTTCTTTTTTTTACAACAAAGCTTGAAAAGTTAACAATAACTTTTCTCAAGGATAGAATAAAACCTAAAAATGTAAGAGCCTTTCTCCAACAAATTTTTACTGTTAGTTCAAAACAAGCGGTATTGGTGTTTAAAAAAATCTAAAATAAAGCTTGCAAAGCTCGAATTAAATCAACACAAAGATTTATAGTGTTCCACTCTCGATTGTCTGCTTCCAATATCTTAACCCTTTTTGCTAAGGATTTTTCCAATTTTCTCTTTTAAAATTGTTACCTTTCAATGATAAAGTATAATATTTACAACTCCCTATCCTTTACTAAGGCTAAGATAAAAATCTCTCTAGTTTTTATGACTCAACTATGGTATAAACAATAAAGACCACTCTAAGGTGAGTGTTTACAAATTTAAGCTCTTTCAAATACAAATAAACACTTGAATAAAGAATGAAATTAAACCCAACAAGTGTTTATGTACAAAGTATTAGTATGAGAAGAATGGAAGTAAGAATATTTAAAACTAAGCACTAAATCTTTGAGAATTGTTCTCTTGCCTTTATCTGAGTGTTTGGAGACCTTATTTATAGTTTCTCTTTGATTTTTAGCCTTTTGGAGTTGTTGAAGGGAAAACTAATCATTTGGAGCAATTTATTTTTTCCTTAAAAGTCTTTTCGCAAATTAAGGTATCAATGCCTCGCCTACATAACCATTTAAGACTTTTAAGCATTATTTTCTTCTTAAAATCAAAATAGCATTAAAAATAGTAGATTAAACACAAAAAAAATACACAATAAGACCTAAATTCGAACACAAACTATTAAACACCTAAAAAGACTCAATTTTAGTCGAAAACACACTAAAGTAAGTATGAAAGAATCATCTTTACATATATCAAATTTTCACTCATCAATACCCATAAAGGAGGTGTTGATACTTAGTGGCGTATCTAGGGCGCTGGCAAGGACCCCGCCCCCTTAAAATGGAAAATTATCCATTTAGACTCTTTAGAAATTTTAAAATTTTAAATTAGTAAAAGTAAAATTGCACTTTACCTTCCTAACAATAATAAAAATTTGATTTAATCCTTTAAAAATTATAAAGATATAGGCTATTAAAAATTAAAATTTAATTTCGCCCCTCCTAAAAATTTTTTTTGACTTCACCCCTGTTGATACTCCAAGTAAATAATCATTAGAAACAATATGGTATAGACACCAAGCTATGGTATTGATACTTTGGGGCAAGGTATCAATACTTCAAGAACAAGTTTTGATAATTTGCCCATCTAGAAAGTGATGTGACTACTGACTTGCCAAGGTATCGTTACCTTATCAATGTACCAAAAGTCTAGGTATCAATACTTTATCCCTCTAAAAATTGTTTTAGAGATTGTTTGAGAAAAATATTGATACCATAAGTTAAGGTACCGATACATCATCTAAAAATTTACTTGAAAATCATTTTGAAATAGTTCTAAAGGGTTATATGTTTATTTAAAAATATTTAAAATAATTCAAAGTATTTTGAAAACTTACTTTCGAGTATTCGTAACACTTAAAAATATTTTAAAGATATTCAATTTGATTCTAACTTAATAGATTAAGGGTTTTAAATGATATACAAATAGCATCATGGCAATAATGAGCATAAACATCGATAGTGTAGACAACATCTAAGTATGAAGATATCATTAAATTGTTGGCAAATATTGCACCAAATTGATGAATCAAGAATCCGAGTTGAATAGTTTAAGATATGTTGGACTCTATCCTTAATGATATTTCATTGTATAGCGTAAGATTCAACAAACTTTTCAATTATAAAAAGGGAGCAGGATGAACAATAAACCACACTAAAAAGAATTATTCAGCAATCTCAAAATGATGGAAAGGACCAACGAGAGAAGAATGATAGAATTTTTAAGGTGTATTTGGAGTGAAAATAAACTATAGTATTTATAGGAATTTTATTTTTTTAAAAATAACTTAGTCAAAAATAGTTTTTTAAAAAATATTTAAAGTTTATTACTCGTCAAATTGTGATTTATTGCACACAACATTCTATTAATCTTTTAAGCCTAGCTTAGGCAACTACCCACTCAAATCATTTTATATTAGTCCAATGAAAAATGATGAATTATAAACAAGAGTCTCAAGACTTCCATAAAGAATGTGGGGTTTATTTTTTTTGGAATATTTAAATTTTTCCGAGACTTATCACCCCGGTGGCATTAGTGAGACTTGAAATGCACATTACCGTTTCATCATTCTTCTGAAACCTCACTGAACTGCCTTTGGTTAATGAATGTTGAATTGCATCTTGTATTTCTAGTGTCCCGGACTAGCATATGAAACTGGATGAATAGAAGCTATCTAGAACCCACTGTTAATAGCAGTAGAATTTATAAAGACTATATAGCTACGAATATTAAGAACTCTGTACATCAAACTTTAAGATATTTTCACCTGTGATATAGCGTGAGGATGTTGCTTTTGTTCAAGGTTAGGATGCAATGTCATCTTCTTTGTATCAGCTAAATCTACCTGAAGCCATCCGGGACCCACAATTTGATATGCAAAGCAGATAAAGAGGGTAACATTTTTCTTGGGAGTCTTTTTTTTTTTTTTTTTGAAGAGGGGGGGGGAAGGGTTTAGTTTTAAAGTGTTTTAATAAATTTATTGACAAATTGAGGTAGCAGCAGGGAGGGATGTGTGAGTCATCTAGAAATGCAATGGGAAGCTCAAGGCAAAAGATGGGTTTCAGTTCCATAATAGGGATCATTAAAAACACATCAGTTTGCACCGCAGCAATTGCATGCATTGTTTTAGTCTAACCTAGCTCCCAATATTCTCTATAACTTTTTTCTGATACGTATGGTATTTCTCCCCACTGATGCTCTCTATTCTATGTATATCATTGTCATGGTTGTCTGACTCTTTGTATGGGTAGCAGGTCATTTCAAGTTGTCAGGATGTGGCAAGCAGTTTCTTCCACTCGGTACTTGTCCATAAATTGTACATATATAATATGTGCCCTTTAACTCAAAATTTTAAACGCTTGTAGTGGCCAACAAACAATGGATGAGATTTTAAAGCAACACCAAATTTGACTGTTGATGGGGTACTAAATACTAATAACTTTGCAGCATATTGAGGGGATGTTCAGTTGCCATGCAGGAAAGTGCCATCCCATAATAAGGGTAAAGAGTGAACCATGGGGATCAAGCCCAAGGTTTCAAGATCCATCAACAACTGATGAACAAGTATGGACACAGATTTGGTTTGTGAGTGTGCAGGTTAGCCACTTGAGGCAAGCAGAGGGAGACACAGTGGGTGGGAGCCGAGCAGGCCTTGTACAATTAGGTTATACAATAACAGTGATTTTTATTTTTATTTTTGAAAAACAAAAGGTAAAGGAAAAGGGTGTGTTGAGAGATTGTGAAATAATAATCCATTTTATCCTACTTTGGTCCATAGTGAATACACGGCAGCCGATGCGAAGGCAACCTTACTGTAACTTCTGGACCCATTTTTAGATTGTGTGAAGGAAAAGAAAATCGATTCCCTCTCTTCATTCCTTTTCCTGTCAGAGATTTTGAACAATCAACAACGCCAAGCAATGGCATTTACAATACAAGGCAGAGAAGAAGCAGCACATAAATTTTGCTACAAACATGAGATTGATGGTGATTAACTGTATCACTTGTGCAAGCAAAAGCTAGAGCGAGCAAGAATGGTAGCCATTTTGGGGACCATTTTATTTATGGTATACAAAAGCCAAGGAATTGAAACACTCTTTAAATACAAAGGTCGGCAATGCATGCTTCAAAATTCAAAGCTTGTTCTGATGAAAGCTATACAACTTGTGTATTCATTTGCAGGGTGCAGATAATGACAAAGAGCCAATACACATCCTCATACGTGGCGGAAACCCACAGCTGGGGAGGATCAATAAATGCCAAACACTTGTGCTTGCTTCAGGTGACCAAATAAAGCCCTCCTATCTACACTATACACCCTTCATTTCTCAACGACATTTTTCCCAACATCCTCATGAACCTTCAAATTTTTTCTTTTTTTGTCCTAGTCATTATTGTGTAAAGAAATGGATTAAGGTGTAACATTTTGAGGAAAGAGAACCAAATAATGGCCATTACTGTCTCTTCTGTTCATTCTTTTCTATATTGAAGATAGCTAAAATTAGAGAAGTATGGATAACTTGCAACATTATTGAAGGGTCCATTGGAATTTGTAGAAAACATTGCAGGAGGAACATGCATGACACCTACCTCACCATTCTTATTACCTGTCCAAGTACTTGTCTCATTATATGTTCTTTTTGGTCTACAAAAGTCCCGATTAAATTTGAAGTCTGAACCAATGATGTCGCATTTCATATTTTTGCTAAGCTTATTTGCATGGCTCAACATTGCTGCTATGTGGATGAGAAATTTGTCAACAATCTAGCCGTAGATCTTGAATGGAAGAGCCAGACACAAAAACCTGTTTTTTTAGCTACCTTTTTAGAAAAGAGGGATAGGAAAAAGGAAAAGTTTGACACAATGGAAATGACTATTGAACTAAAAAGCGACTAAGCTGGGTAATACACTATTGCACTGTAAAAAGCTTAAGTTTTTCCTGGAAAATTTGATGAAAAGCTATCCTTTTATCAGTAACCCCAATAATTAAAAAGGAAAAGAATCAAGTAAAAACAGTATATCTCTTCTCTTTTTAAGCAGAAGAAACTGTAGAGGGAGTGGTCTACACATATCTCAAAGTAGCAAGCCTAATAATTCTATAAATATATATAGATGAAAAGAACATACCCTAAATAAAGTATATATTATTAATCACTAAATTAATGTATATCAAGTTCCAAGCAAAATTAGTATATTAGACTAGTCAAGTCAAGACATTGGGGATGGGAAACAGTAAAGAATAGAAAATGACCCTATTCTGTCCAAGGAAACCAAAAAGATAAAGCCATGAAAAAGAACCAGAAAGAGACAGTTCTGGATTTGTAATTTACACATATCACTTATTAATCGTCCTTATTATCTCCACCTAAAATAAAACGTAGAGCAGAAAAAGGGTAATAACGGAATAATACAAGTATTACTCACAATAATATAATATAACTATGTAAAAGGGTGAAAAAATAATAAATTGCAATAGGAGAGGAGAGTTTTACATGAACAAAATGGGATTTGGGGCAATCATTTTTCTTATGTAACTTGACTTTTTAAATGAAATCATAAAATACCAACAATGTCCCAATCTCCCTTACCTCTCTCTCTATCTTTCTATGCTTTCATTTCCTTAGGCCATCAAATTCAATAGAGTGGAGCTCGTTGGGGAGTTTTCTTTCTCCGGTTCATCAAACTTCCCGAAACTTCGGATACTGTCGGAGGGCATGTCGGTCGACATGCTTTTAAGCTACTCCTCTTCTTTCTCACAATTTCCGTCGTAGCAGTGGATGTGAGTGACACTTCCCCGTACCCACCAGACCCGGTCGAACCAGATGGTTCAAGGACTGAGTCCGGTGTCACCAAACCATAATCCTCCGAACCCGCTTCTGGTAAAGGTAAGAAATTGCACTCGAACAAGAACTTTGAAACCCCATCTTCTGCTCTTAACAGATCATTAACCTGCTTGAAAAAAAAGAGGATTTTTTTTTATGGTGTTGACTGTTGAGAGATGGTGTTTATGGAATTATACGATTAAAAAAGAAGAAAAAAATGGAACCTTGCAGGAGAGAGAGCAAAAGAGATAAGGTTCTTGCAGGCTTCTGTCGCAGGTATTGCAGAAGTTGCCGGAGCCTCTGAACTGTCTTGTTTGTGGCCTTTGGTTTATAAATATCACTTTTGCGCTATTTGTTATGTATGACTAAATATAAAAATGGAGAAGCAGTGAGTATCATTGAACAATAACGAAATATTCTTTCATAATTCAGACACTTTTTTTTTTTCTTCTGGAAATTTCACTGTTATTTTATCAGTTGGTTAAGTATACAGTAAGATGGTTGGTAATCAATGCTCAAATGAAATGATTACATGACTCGAATTTTCTAGCGAAGGCTTCGTTTTTTCATTAGGAATAAATCAACAGTTTCATGAATATCTAAGCATGCATAGAAAAAAAAAAGTGAAGGGGTAATTCAATTAACCAAAAAAAAAAGAAAGAAAAAGGGTTTTCAAAAGAACATGCTTTTTGAATGTCTGAATTATGACTTACTTGGACAAAAGCACAGTCCATTAATCTTGTTGCATCATCCAGCCTTATAACATCATGATAGACATACCTTCTTATCTGCAAAAAAACATGAAGTCATGCTTCCATGAAGAATTGGAAGGAAGAAGAAGAAGAAAATTGAAAGATGTTGGAACCTGTAAGAGGCGGTGAGAGCTGTGAGGGGATAAGCAGTTAGGGCAAATACTGATACAACAGTCCAAGCAATATATATTCTTCTCGTTTTTCTTGGCATCTTCATGAATTATGCAAGCGTTGAAGAATTTCTCAGTAAGAAGAACTTGAAGCCAACGAGGTAGATGTGAAGAAAACAGCTGCAAAAACAAAAGCCAAAAAAAAAACCCTAATTGAATTAGCTTAAGTGAGATGAACCCAAGAATTGAAAAATTAAAAATGGAAAGGAAAGAGTTACCATGGTTTTCTTGGGTTTGAATTTTGAAGAAGAGAAGGGCTTATGAAGAAAATGGTGGACTCACCATTATTGCAGAAAGAGAGAGAGAGAGAGAGAGAGAGAGAGGGTGCAAGAAAAGAGAAACAGCATCTGGCAAACTGCTGCTGCTACTGGGGGTGGGTTGGCCTCATTTAAAGAGGTGCACTGTCTTTTTTTTTATATATATATATTTTTGGTACGTCAATGTAGTCTACTATAGTGTAAAACAAGGATTACAAAAGAAATGAATATTTTAATTACAGGCGGGGCTTGGAAAATGGGACGCCAGGACTAGAATGAATGAAAGGCTGGACATTGAAACCATAAGTAATGGAATAGTGATAATACTTATACATCAAACTTCTTCGTATTCTTCTCTTTTTCTTTTTTTTTAAATACTGCTATTAGTTCTTATACTTTACTCGAGTTGTGAATGTAACCTTCGTACTTCAATTTAATTATTTTAATTTTAGTCTTAGTTTAAATAGTGAATTTTTTAATTTTAAAAAATTTAATACAATAAATTTATTATTACATACGTAATATTATGTGAAGTTGTTAGTTCCATATAATACTCACACAACAGCTACATAATATATTAATTAATAGATTTAAAAACTATCATTTGAATTTATATTTAATATTTTAAAATTTAAAAAATATAAATATTAAAAAACAATTATTAAATCTATAACTTATGTACAATGCAAAATTAATAACAAAATTTAACCTAATAAATTTAATTGTGTTTTAAAATTGAAAAGATACTAAGGGTCTGTTTGATTGGCTGTAAAATGTTTTCTGGAAAATGATTTCTGGAAAATGTTTTACTTTTCTGTAAAATGATTTACTGGAAAATATTTTCTGGTGTTTGATTGAATCTGTGTAAAATGTTTTCTGCTGTTTGACAGATTTCCTGAAAATATTTTCCGGAAAAGTTATTTTACATATATTAAATTGTTTTACATATATATTAATAAATTTTTATATTTTAAATTATTTTTACATATATTGCAATGATTTATTTATAAATAAATAAATCAAATTAAATATATCAATCAAATGGTTTAATTGTTCAAGATTGACAATAATCCTATAAGATTCATTCACATCACATGTAAATGGTAAAAACTAATCAACATATTTGTAATTAAATAACTAAGTAGCAGCAGCTTGTCTAGTAATGTATTGAAGCCGAACAATATATAGAACATATAGAAAAATATCTAATCTGAAATGAAAATGCACTTCCATCCACAAAAGTGGATCATATCTGATTGTATCTAATGAAAAATCCCAATACAAAATGAAAGATAGGGTTGGTGTTTGCAGTGTTAGCCATGTCCTTAGGCATTTCAGTGCCATTGTAGATCCAACAAATGCCAAAAAGTTACAAGTTTAGTACATGAGCCGCTCCTTTCAAAACAGAGATTTAAGGATCAAACAATACCTACTAAAGGAATCATACAAAGATGGCTCTACCCGCAAATGACAAACGCTTATCTCTATCCTCATTGCTCATCATTTCACTTTCCCTTTTTCTTACCCTTTTCAAATAACAAAATTGTTACAATGGCAGAAAGGAATTAGAGAAAAAAATTCATGATGTAACGAGATCAGGTGTTTCAGCCTCAATTGATAACCAAGCATATTATGTACTTTTCCCGTCCAGTTATCCAATCAGTCACGCAAGGATTTGATCTGTGGAATCCCCAAAACTCGTGGCTGCACCTAAGAGACATGAATTGTTCCCTCAACTTGATCAATTATTCCCTCAATCAGACGAACCTGTAGTCATTATTCGCAAAAAGGTTATACAAGTTATCTTTAGAATTTTGAACTCGCTGAAGTATAGCTAGTTGCTACATGCAGGCCACGGATCAAATGTATACAATGGTGCATCATGAATTTTTTTCATGCAGGCCATTAACACTAATCAAAATAAGTGGTTCAAAATAAGTCCTTCCATAAACAATTTTTTCATAAATTGAACATATTAATTCAGCCAAAGAAGCAGAAGACTGCTAAAGAGGGACCAACATTAAATTGTAACAAGTATATATTTATGCCAATAATCTTCCAAACCAAACTCGAATTCAGGTAAACTTATCTCTATGCAACATAGCACTACAATCTAAACAGAATCATTTCATTATACATACAATGCCAATCATTATAAACCAAATAACATAGCTGACATACAAACCTCAATGTATTAAATCGATCCTTTCCAGAATTGATACAAGCAGTTTGCACAGTCTTGTAGTCCTTAAAATCAATTCCAGCATCATCCTTGACTTCCTCAACAACATTAGTCATATCAAATCCCAAGTCTTCCACCATCTTCTCATCATCTCTTCTTTTATGGTCAAAGTAATTTTGCTGCACTAATCTCTCCATCAATTCTATCCACTCAGGCCATGGGTGCACCATCTCCACCTCCACCTTCTGCCCCTTCTTCTGCATTTCTGACTCCCCCAACTTAGTCATTGAATCAGTACTCAAAACACCAACTTCAGCCCCACTTTTAGCATCCTCAGCACTTTCCTTATTCTCCCCATACTTGAATTCCCTCTAAGCATGAATCCTCTGGAAAGCACCTCCGTTGGGTAAGTCAGTTAACTCGGGTGAATCAGACAAAGCGGCATCGTTTTTGGCACTAACAGAATCAGAATCTGTCGTCTGTAAGACTCTTTATCTGTAAATGATTCCAACAGTCATCATCTCAAACATAACAAAATAAAAACATCAAAGCAAAGAAATTCAGAAGGGAAAAAGAAAAAAAAAACTACAACACACAAACTCCCTTTTAAATCAATCCAACACAATGAAAAATAAGAATGTATAATAAACTTAAACACTTGAAAGATGAAATTAAGTTAAAAAAACTACAACACACAAACTCCCTTTTACCTAGCTCTCTGATTCTCCTTTTGGTTTCTTTAGATGCGGCGACAAAAACTGTCATCGATCATGGGTTGTTACTAGGCTAAGAATTTGTTTTCTGGAACCAGACCCGATCCACCAATCAAATCAGTGAAAATTAAACAGAAAAAATGTTTTCTGGAATATTCAACAATGGAAGCTTCAACAAACAATTTGGATTTTTAAAAGAATTAAACAGAAAAAATACCTGTTGATGACAGAGAGAGAACCACTGCTTCTGGGTCTTCTTTTCTTGACTGTGGCTGCTAATTTTTTAAGGTTTCTTTAAAATACAAGTAAGGCCGACGGTTGACGGAGATGACGGACGGAGATGGTGAGGTGAGGTGACGAACGGAGATGAGGAGGCAGAGGATGTGGAAGAAGATTTGCTTAGAAGAGAAAGAAGATTGCTTAGAAGAGAAAGGAGAAAGGGAAAATGTCTTACGGATTAGAAATCGGTAAGACAATTTCCAAAATTTTGCTTTGGATTTTACCCGTGTTTGTAAAATGTTTTCCTATGGAAATCATTTTACACAAAACAAACACCGGAAATGAATGAAAATGTTTTCTAGAAAACATTTTCCACCAAACAAACACACCCTAAAATTTGTATCTTACATATAATTCATGGACCCATATTACAGTTTGACCACTTTTTCTTTCTTATTCTAATTGCTGATTACTAAAAACTCATGTCCCCAAAACCCTAAAAACCTAACCATTTGGTTCTTTGTGAATGGTTGAGTTCCTTCCTGCCACACACACACACTCTCTCTCGTTCTTTCCTGTGCTAAGTGCAAAATGACAAGACCAGAAACACCCAACTTTTTCTCAGTTCTCGGTGGAAAACGGTGAAAGAAAAGTTGCAAGTGGTATTGGGGTTTAGAAAGTGACCCCCCTCCCCCTCAAAAAATAATTGTTTTTATGGAATTTAGATACATGCATGAACCCCTTGTTCATGCAGTCATAGGCTGCTGATACATTTATATATTCACCTTTACAACACAATAAAAGACTTTGATGGGGTCTCTGCAAATTTCACTGTTCTCAACAGTGTTTTCATTAATCTAAATATGCATTTCCTTCAACCACTGGGATTAGCTCAACTAAATAGTGATTTTGCTATCATTGATGATAAAAAAGAAAAGAAATTTTGTCTGCCTACTATGCCATTAAGCACTGACATTCATTCTCAAAATGGACCAAACCACAATCTGAATAAAAACATAATAAACAAGCCCATTACTTGCAATAAACAAGGTTGCTGAGCTATTATTAATAATTTATTATAGATCATTGGAAGGCGTTTTAGGTCACTTCAGAGAAAAAAAAATACAAAGAGAGGGTTACGGGACTTTGGGAGAGAGATGGCATCAAAAAAAAAAATGGTACGAAATAGCAGCCAGCCCCAACTGCAGCGGCCAGCACTGAGCAATGCAGCGTTAAACCCTCCCCTTATCATCGTCATCAGGTCCTTTTGTTTCTATTATCTACTATTTGTACTAGCCTTTTCAGGTTATGTTTTTCAACACCATTTTCATATTTATCTTTTCTATCTCTTCTTCATATACCTAGACAAAAAATGATTCATCAAATTCTCACCAAACCTTTACCATTTTTCTTCACTTTGCAAAAGACCTGATATAAATAATCTCCCCATTAACTGCACATGATCTTCCCTTACTTATTGGGGGCTTTATACAGTAGCTAATATGTGTAGGTATGGAAGCAATAATCTTTCTTTCTCTTCACATTTTGGTATGTGAGAGATGCTTTTATTGAAATCATTGAATTCTATTTATGAGCTCTAAAGCTTTGCTTTTTTCTAGTTGTACGTGTAAAAGCATTTTTAGCTAACAAGCTGCTGGATCACCGACATTATCAAAAGAAAATTGGGTGCACTAATACTAAGTTTATAATACATGGAAATAAAGTTAACCGTACATAAAAAATTATTATTGGAAATCATCACCATAAGTATTGACTGGTTAAAAATCTTGAATGCTTCAGGTGTGGCATTTGCCATTTGACACGAAATAAGAAATCAGTATTCCAACTTTCAAATCTAATCCAAGGGTGCTATGCTAAATCTTCATTTTATTGGAAACCATCACCATAAGTATCCAGTGGTTAAAAATCTTGAATGCTTTAGGTGTGGCAATAAGAAACCAGTACTCCCAACTTTCAAATCAAATCCAAGGGTGCTATGCTAAATCGTCATTGCCCATCTTTCACACATATATCAAGATTTCCCAATCTTTTCATCTGTTAATGACAAACTTTTTGATTAATTATGTCATTGTTGCAAATCATTTTACGCATTCAATATATGTATAATATTTAATTAATTTTTTAAAATATTGTAGTTTTAATTGCACCAGTTAGAATAAATTAATATTTCTTATTTAAATTATTTAATATAATTAATTTATTATTTCAGATATTATAACAAAAAAATTCAAATAATAATTAAAACGTATTCAACATATAATTTAATTTTACTTTATGTAATTAATGCAAAGTAATATTATTTACCATAATAATTAATTAACTATAATATCAATTAAATGATAGTTAATATGCTCATAATTCTATTCAAAATAATAACTCTATTTTGCATCAAAAAAATTAACCAACTTTTAAAAAAATAATAAAATTAGCACAAATTTTGCTTAGATCAAAATTTTTAACTAATAATGGTAAGTTATAATTAATTATAATTATCACAATTTTTTTTCACTATATTTTATGCTTAGAGTTCTATCAAGTAATAACTTTATTCTAAAAATAGCGCAATTTTTTTAATTAATAATTGTAATATAAATTATAATTATTTTAAATCTGTAATTACCACAACTATTAAATTTTTTAAATGTATAGGTATCACTCCTATTTTATTTCAACTTTTTAACTAATAATTCTAAATTAAATATTATAACTATTTTTAAATGTCAATTTAATAATATAATAAAAAAATAAATGATTTTTTCGTCAGTTCAATTTTTTCTAAACTCATAATTTGATATATGCACTAGTTTCAATATCGCGTGCATTGCACGTGGTTTTACGTGCTTTTATATTTTTATAATTAAAAAACACATTTACTAATTAAATTAGAGGTAATCTAATTTATAATAAAAATCTATTAATTTTTAAAATAATTGAGAGGATAAAATAACATTTTAAAAGTAATGAAAAAAAGTAAAAATAATTTTCAAATATTTACTTAGAATATTTAATTAAAAAACTTAGATTTTTGTTATTTTTAATCTGTCTAATTATATTCAATGATTTTATAGATTTACAATGTTATTAATTAATAATATATCATATTGGAACATTTTCAAATATTTATAGTGTTTCGATAATTATAAATGAAAGGGTATAATGTCTTTTAGTTATTGATCAAGAGTTATATCACTTGATTTTTGACAAAGACTTATAACTATTCAAGTATTACGGAAATAGTTATGATATATTAGTTGAATAATTATGTCTCTTTTAAAGATATGGTTATTCAAAAAAGACACTTATTTGAAGTTATGCCTCTATGAAGAGACATGAGAGTTCCTATAAATAGGAGTCGAATTTCATTTGGAATATATACCAAAAAATTCTCAAAAGTTTTTCCTATTCTTTCTCCATCTTCTATAATTATTAAATTGTTCTATAAAGAATTACTGCATGAAATTCTTTATAGAAATTGATTTTTGTTTATTATACCCTGCATAGTGCTTAGTGGACTATTTTCGTTAGTGCAAAACCCAAATAGTCACTGAGCTTCATTGTATCCTCGATGTTCATTTGCTTGAAACTCATTTGAACACTGAGTATAGGTGAGGGCAAATAGAACCTTAAAGATAGTGGCTTGATACACACATTAAAGCCTTGTCCTATTGCTTCATTTTTTTTGTTCGAGTTGTTGTTCGTGTTCCGTTCGTGTGCTCAAAATTTTCTTCATCGAAGTTCCATACTAACAATTTTAAGATTCTATTCATTTCCATAATAGCTACTACAACACATGAAAGTGGAACACTAAGGGAGTTGGCTTCCAACTTTGTCAAGCCTAACTAGTTTGATGGTGGCAATTTCCGGCAATGGCAGAAAAAGATGCACTTTTTACTATTAACTTTGAAGATTGATTATGTTTTGGATACTCTAAGATCGGAAAAGAATGAAAATGAATTTGTTGATGCAACCCAAGAAAGGAAAAAATGAGGTCACCACTAAAGAGCTATGGTTTATCCAATGGTTTGTTCGACACCTACCAAAACGAGGTCACTGCTAAGAAACTATGAGACAAATTGGAGACAAGGTACATGATAAAAATCCTACAAGTAAGAAATTCTTGTTAGTTGTTTCAATAATTATCAAATGATTGATGGTCGTTCTGTTATGGAGTAATTTTGTAATATTGAAAAAAATGTTGAATCAGTTTAAGCAATATGATACGAAAGTGCATGAAATGATTGTTGTATCCTCTATTATAGACAAACTTCATCCATCTTAGAAAGACTTTAAAAAAAGTCTCAAACATAATAAAGAGGAAATATCTCTTGAGGCTTCGGCAAATCATCTTTGTGTTGAAGAAGAATATTGAAAGCATTAATTAAAGGTTAGATAAGTTAATCATAGTTTGTTAATTATAAATCTAGCTATAAATAATAAAATGAAATGAAAACAAATCATGTTTCTATCCAGCTTCTTCTTCCTCGAATTTGAAAAGAAAATTAAGGATTCAAAAACTTTAATCTTTCAACCTAGAATTGGTATGTTCAATTAAGTCCTTTTTCTTGTAAGTTTTTATATTTTTGAGGTCGTGAGAGCTTGGTTTAGCTAGCTCATGTATCAATTTACAAAAATGTTAAAGTTTTCAAAACTTTCCATTGATGAATACTTAATGAAATTGGTACTAAATTGTTAAATTTTAAGCTTAGAAGTGAAAAGACTACTTTGTAAAGTTTAATTGCTAGTTTTTTTAACATAGGGACTAAAGTGCATTTTAAAATTGGTATATTAGTTTTTTAATTTTTATAATAGAGGGTTATAGAAGGATGAAATTGAGAACATTCTCTAAACCGAAGCTCAAATTTGAAAGTAATAGCAATTTTAGTTTTAGGAACTAAATTGATAAAATTAAAACTTTAAGGGCATTCAAAAAATTGAAAATTGGACTAATTCATGCATTTAGTAGGCTATTATAAACTATTTGGAATTGATAAATTGAAATGAATTATCGTATCGATAAAGAATTGAATAAAACTGAGTATAATAGAGGAAAAGGCAAAATTATCAATTAATCCTTGCAATTCAACTTTTTTTCTGATTTAATTAGGTAAGTCCATATGGTATGATTGTATTTAAATTTTTATGTATTTGAAATATGAATTTATAAATGATTTATTGTAATTTGAATTTTTTGCGATTTAGTACAAAAGGTGAGTTATGGACTAAATAGTAAAGAATGATTATATAAACATTATATGCCCGAGTGAACGTAATAAATGATAGGATATGAATGGCATGTCAATAGATTTAATTGCACACTGGTATGAGGTATATGTAATAATACGAAGTATGTGATTATACGGAGTTTATTTCTGATTATATCATAATCCAACATTTGTTGCGGATTGCCGAATTTTATATCTCTACAGAGACCCTAATGTAGTGGAGGGGTTTAATTACATGCTAGTACGAGATATATGTGATGATACGAAGTATGTGATTGTATGTAGTTTATTATTGATTATAATTGCACGTAGTTTATTACTGATTATATTGGAATCCAGCATTTGTTGCAAATTACCAAGTTTTTTTATGTCTCTACAGAGACCCTGGTGTAGTGGAGGAATGTATTGTTGTACGATTATATATGTTTGCCTACAGGCTATACACTTCGATGCCCTGGTGTGGTGGCGTTAGTGTTTTGACGAACAAAGTAGTGTGGTGCAGTTACTCGTGTATCCAAATCTGTTTATTAGAGTTTATCGGGCTAAATGGCTAATGAAAAATGACAATGGAATGGTATGAGTTTTGTTTACAAATGGTTAAATGTGGATTGAATTATGCAAATGATACTGAAGAATCGAATTGAAATGTTAAATGTTTAATTTACTATATAATTGGTTATAAGATGAACTCACCTTGTTGATATGTGGTTGCTATATTTAGGCAAAATTTCCAAGTTGAATAGCTAGTTGTATTAAATTGTAAAATGAGATAAGTTGTTGTTTAATGCCTATGGATTTACTAGGCATTCGATATGCTTACCTCGTTGTTTTTCCCTTTCCCTGTAGATTTCTAACTTGTGAAACATGTCGATTGGATTATCTAGAAGCTCACACTATCCTCCTATTGATTCGGTAACCTTTTGATCGTTTTAAGTTCGATTTTATGACATGTATATAGGCGTTAATTTATGTGTTAGCTTTAGTTTGATTGTTTGGTTTGAATTTGGCTAATGTTTGAATTATGAAATGATTATGTTCATATATGTATTTATACATGATTTGGTTATGTTGAGACATATGAATAGTATTTAAATGGCATGTTTGAGTGTGAAATGGTATGGTTTAATGATGGTATGGAATGGTTAAGTGTATGTTCGAGTTGTATAAGTTGAATTAGTATGAAATGGTGCCAAATTGAGGCATATTGGATTGATTGATTTTGGAAATGGTTAAATGAATGTTTTGGTATGTGTTTTGGTTGGTTTTGTGTAAATACAAGTGTGCAAATATGCACCAAATTTGTAAATGGTTTAGTTTGTTTGAAATAGATACCAAAAAGCCTAATTTGTGCCAAAAACAGAGTCTACATCACAATATCAAGCAATGGTTGTCACAATAAGATCTGGCTTTCAAGCTATAGTGCGATAAGGAATCCCGTTGTCATAACAAGCCAAATTAGTATGTCACATCACAACGAGGCACTCCTTCAAGTCGCGATGTCCTCCTTCACGTCACGATGTCGACCTAAATTTTGAAAATGTTGCAATTTGATCCTTGTTCAATCTCGGGCTTACTTTAGAGCATACGTAGGCTTGTATAATACCCGAAAAATGGTTGTTTATGATATTTAATGTTTGTCATATTTTTGTTTACATTATTAATGTTTTAAAATGATTATTTTACTACGAATTTGATGGTAGTTGTTCCAACAACGACTATAGCATCCTGGAACTTAGATTTGGCGATCTAATCGAGCAAGAGGTGTTACATAGGGCACTGGATCTAACACAATATCAGAAGCTGTTGATAGTATCGAATAATATTACTGCTATGAACTTGTTGAACTCTAGTGCAGAAAAAATTCATTATCTCCCTTCTGTTAAAAGTATTAAGCAAATGAGTCAGGATGATTGGACTGTCATCATCAGCTATGTTAACAGAGAGGCCATAAAGTTGCAAATTTCTTGGCCAATTTCAAGAAGGATTAGAGCTACAATTTTCTTTTTTGGATGTAGCATCAACTAACTTAAAGAGTATCTTGCTGCAAGATGGTTGTGTACCTTGCACTAGTAATTGAGTTATGCTTGTTGTCTTATGCTTTTACCTCTTTCATATAAAAAAAATTAAAGCATTTAATCTCTCTGTCGAAACCATTTTTGATTTGAAGAAAAACGAGGATCGACTTTTTGAAAACCAAATGCGGAGCCGCCACCAATCCTTTTGTTTAAGTGTGATTGGATCACCTAATAAAACATTTTATTCCATTTAAATCAATTTTGGACTACGTAAATATGAGAAAACGGGTTTAGGAATCGGTTACGTATGAGGAAGGATTAGCACCCTTACTACGCCCAAAATCGGTACCAAATTGATTAAATAATATCATTATGTCTAAAAAATATTTTTGAAATGTAGTTTCTTTTAAAAACATTTGAATAGCTCAAGTTGGTCGTCAAAATTATCTTGTTTCAAAGGAATACAGCATCATATTCAGCACGATAGGACACGATCCTTTATACCCTTGAAAACACGACAAATTTTTTACTTTCAAAAGTTCATAAGTTGAAAATTACAAAAGGATGCCCAATTATTTAGTCCAATAAAAAATCGAAACCCAGCACAGTAGGGTACGATTCCTCGAATTTCCAAACATTGAACATTGCCTTGTTTTAGAATTTAGAAGACATGAGTGAAATTCTAAAGGAATATTCGATTATTTTGAACAAACGAGAAATTGCAACCCAGCACGATAGGGCACGATTCCCCAAATTTCCAAACATCGAACATTGCCTTCGTTTTAAGGAATTTTCAAAGTACGGATGAAATTTCAAGGAATATTTTATTATTTGGACAAACTAAAAATCGAAACCCAGCACGGTTGGAGCACGATTCCTCGAGTTCCCAAACATCAACTATTACCTTTGTTTTAATGAATCTTCAAATAAACAATTGTAGGACTAGCTCAAAACGTATTAATTTGACTTGAGATAAAATGGAATAAATAATTTTAAAACAAAAAGTCGCAAATTACAAAGTAATATTTGTGAACAACAAAAAAGGAGGCGAAATTATAAACATGGGACAATATGCACAAATAAAGTATACTTGGCGAAGAATAATAGTATAAACATAAAAAAAATGAATTAATAAACACATCATGGCAATGAGTTCATACCTTATTTAAAACATTAATAAGAAACTAAAATATAATTCACCAAAGAAACATATTAGAAGGAAATACAACCAATTTTCAAATATAGATGAATAACAATTAAAATAATAATACAGATGAAGAGTAAACAATATGCAGCAGTTATGTGTGAAATGAAATGGAAACTAAAAAAACAATACATAATATACAAAACAATACTGATACTAGGAGTCAATATAATGCAACAATTTAAAAACCATTAATAATAAAAAAAATTTTAAAAAATGAACCATACATACTAGGGTTTGAAATAATTTACATGTATAAAATAAAACTAATAATATATAAACGATTACTAAAAGGATATTATAAAGGGAGAAATTTGAATCAACAACATATCCAAATATATATTTTTTTAAAATGATACATCTATTTAAAATTGACAATGTACATATAGTAAAAGATAATTTAAATAATATGTAAAATATGAAAAGTTCTAAAAATATATAATAAGATATGTTCTTGAGATATGAATTATATACATAATGGATTTAAAAAAGAAACACACACAAATATATATAAATAGGTTTAAAAGGAATTATGTATGTAAAGTAACATAAAATTAGTAATATATAGAATAAAAACTAATTTTGTCATGAACTATACATGCATAATAATATATGTATATGAATATTTAAACGAAGTATTATATAAAAAAATTCTTAAAACGATATGATAAAAAAAACTTTAAAATAAAGATTTTATATGGAAAGGGGGTAAAATTACCATGATGACTCAAAAAAAGTATGTATATACATGTAAAAAAAAATAAGTATTAAGTTAGTAAAAAAATAATGAATTATACAAATCAAAAGGACTCAATTAAAACAGAATTAAACTAAAAGGATATTTAATAAATAAAATAAACTGTCGAGATTAAAAGAAGGACTAAAGAGCAATGCACTCCAACGCTCAGGGATCAAAATCGGAAATATAGTTCCCAAAGTGCTGCGTTTAGGCGCGGGCCTAATTGCACTGATGCGCAAATTACAGAGATTAATTTTAAAAAAGGAAAAACAAAATTGAATGACCATGCAAAAAGGAGGGATCAATCGCGCAAATATTCCATTTAAGCAGAATGCGCTGATCTTCCTAGGTAACTGGATCGGGTCGAATTGGGCAGGCCACCATACGGTGTCGTTTTAAACACATATATAATCTAAAATTTACCCTAAAAATCTCAATTGGCAGATTGTTTTCTTAAGAAAGGTTTTAAAAAAACTCTTTTTTAAAGCTCTTAACCACCCCTCTCCCTTCAATCGGTCTACGGGCTAAAATGGCACCAAATGCGCCTCACCCTACGTCGTGGCTCTAGCCGGATCCCCAGGGATCTGTCTGCCCTTGGACGAAGAAGCAACCACCGACTAGGTCGGTGCCGATCGACAGGTAAGAGATTTTTCCCCTTTTTTTTGTGTGTATCTTAGTAAAACAGATAAAAACTAGGCGAGAAATAAAGAGAAAAATAAGAAAGAGAACAGCAAATCAACCACCTTAAAAAATATTTGTTTTCTATTTCATTACTTGGTATCCGTAAAAAAAAAAACAAGATAATTCCTTTTGGGCTTCTTATAGCCAGAAAATAAAAAGAAAAATACATTTCCTTTGCTATTTTGCTGTTGTCCTGTTTTGGTTTGCAGGTACAGGGAACGAGGCCAGTTGTGGTGGTACATGGCACTCGACGTGGGGCGTACGGAAGCTGGTGGCTGCTGAAGCACTAGAGCATAGGGAGCTGGGAGGGTACGGGGGCTAGAGGCTGAAGGGCCAAAGTGGAAGCCCTAGGGTTTCTGTGGCTGATCTGGTCTTGGGCCATTTTGGCCCTATTTGTTTATTTGGGTATTGGGTTATGGGTTTTTTTGGGTTTAGGGTTTAGTTAGTTATTGGGTTTAGGGTTTAGTTAGTTATTGGGCTATTGGACTTATGGACTTTATATTTTTTTGTTATTAGGTTTCTGGTTTATAGGCCCGAGCTAAATTGGGCCTCTACACTCTCTTCTTCTGCTTTCTCTACATGGCCAAGCTTGGGGGGAAGCCTTGGATCCTTTTGTCGGCCTCCTCCCCTTCTTCCTAGCTCCTCCCTTTAAACAGTTGGTTTTCTCTCTATTCTCTATGTTGTTGAATTGTTAAAATACGAATAAAAAATGTGCAAAACTACTTATAAATAGACTAGACTTACATTGATATAAACTGCATCTGTCTCCTATAAAATATTATAAGAAATTATTTATTTCAATTTCATTATTGTTTTTTTGTTGGACTTAAATCCAAACACATAATTTCATTATTGATATCAATTTCACTATTATAATATCTAATCTCATTGTTATAATAATTAATATCACTTTTACTACTATTTTTAACTAGAAATTTTATCACATAGGTGTGCATGTAGAAACCACATAATTAGAATACATAAGTGTGTTTAAAAATAACATATAATAAATAATGAAATGTATGTTTTGGAACAAATTAATGATAACACATGAAATATGTACAATATTAAAATTAAAAAATATATTAAATTGTGAGTAAAACGAAATTTAAACACATAAATACATTAGATTAAGAATATTAAATTAATACAATTGTTTATATCATGAAGTCATCGTCTATCCTAAGTTGATGTTGAGTTAATTTGTGACACTAACTCAATCAATAATATTATTAATACATACAATTAGTAGAGGTAATAAAGTGTACAAATTAAATTTAATAAGGATATGGTTCAAATCTCATCATATCTATAATATTTTATTATTTTTTAGTAAAAAATTAAAATAATATTAAATAATATAATTTATTTTAAATACAAAAAAATATTTTAATAATTTTTCAAACAATTAATTCTAGACATTAACTCTATAGATTTTATTAGAACAAATCCTAAGCTATAATTTATTAGGTTGTTTAAGTTGGGCTAAAAATTGTTTACAAATAAAAAGTTAAAAAGGCTAGTTTGAATAAGGCCCAACAATCTATGACCAGTTGAGATCACAAATAATCTAAAGTCCAACTCTAAGTTTTATAATCTTTTTTTTTTAATTACAAAATTGGATAAAACTTGAATAACAAAACTTAAACTTAGATCATATTTGAGGCAGTAAATACCCTTGACGATTAGGCCCATCACATGAGATTCTAAAATATTTATTTTCATCCTTAATTATATCAATAAAAAATCTATTTTTTTGACCTAATATGCTCCAAATTTTCATGATATTATCCCACTCTTTTTTTTTCTTTAAATATAAACTCTATTTGCTCCCATTCGAAAAAAAAATTCTAACTTACCGCCGACTCTCTGTATGGAAAATAAATATATATTATAAGTAAAATTTTATTATTATTTTTTAGGCTAATAATCAGATTGGGCTTTATTATAATAAATCAATAATACAAAACATAAAACTAATGGAGAAACAAATGGAAAGAGGCCCAGAAATAGATCTTGGCCCGGACAAATCAACCATGAAATTTAAAACAATAGCTGAAACTAATCCTAATATAAAAAAAAAAAAAAACAGAAAAAGAAGGCTAAAATTAATGTTTAGCCCGAAAAATTCAAACAAAGAAAATCAAAAGACTCTAAAACCGCATTAAAACTTTCATTACTCTGCCCAATCAGAAACCAATCTGCTACATGTCTTGTCTTATTATATGCCATTTCTTCTTTAAGACCAGATTTCCAAGGAGAGATTTTTTCCACAGAATCCATTGATTTCCCATTTCAAACTCTCCATATTTCATCTTTTTCCTTTCTTTTCAGTCGTGTACTCTCTCCTTATCCCTAAGAAGCTTCTAAATTCCAAGGAGAGCTTTTTTCCACCTAACCCGTTGATTTCCCATTTCAAACTCTCCATATTTCATCTTTTTCTCTTTATTTTCAGTTTGGTTCTCTCATCCTATCCCTTTATGTTTGCTTTTCTGCATATTCAGGGACGCTTCCTACCAGGTAAAGCTCCTTCTTATTCTTCAGAGTTTCAATAGCTAAAATATGTGCTAAACTATTTGCTATTCGTGGGATATATTCAAATCTACAGTTTCTGGATTTTAACAGTAGCTATTGAATATCATGTATATAAGCACCTACTATGACTTATCTGGACTTTTCACATTGCACTTTTTTATTATTGATAATGAATCGCCTTCAATGATAATTTTGGCCATTGTATGTCGATGCCAATTCGGGTAGCTTTGCGGCACACGAGAGCCTCAGCAGCGAAGGCTGATGCTACTCGTTGATGGATTTCTGAACAGGATAAAAGAACATTGCCTTCACTATTTCTGGCCACAATCCCTACTGCTGATTGACAAAATCTCCCATCATATGCTGCATCAAAATTTATCTTCACGAACTGGCCAGGTGGGTGGTTCCACTTACTAACTGCTGGAGAAATTTTGGGACTTCTTTTTTCAATCTCATTTAACTCAGAAATGTAGCTATTAACGAAGCTCACTATTTCTTTTCCAGATTTACTGACCTTCTTATGCATTCTAACGTTCTTGTCTCCTCATATTGCCCATAAGACACAGCAAAAAATCCTATACTAGGATGGAGTACTCTGTGCAAACACCCAGGTTAGCCACTGTAAAAACTCCAAATGAGGTTCTTATAGAAAATTCTGGCATGATAACTCTCTCCATATTGATACTGAAACAGGACATTCACGGAAGAGGTGGTCTATATTTTTTGTTCCTCTTTTACACCGGGGGCAGGTTGTAGTGTTTGATAACTTCCTATGTTGCATGTTGACTCGTATAGGTAGATAGTTCTATGATATTTTTCAGACTGTAATTTTTATTTTTGAAGGTAGATTGAGTAGCCATAATTTTTTATAAAATTCCCTATAGTCGGTTTGTAAAGCATAAGTTCTAGGATCTTCTTTCATGCTTTGTAATAGTTTATAAGCGCTACGCACTGTGTATTCTCCCGAAGGCTCACCACTCCAGGCCCAAAAATCATCATGGGGTTCTTCTGCCAACGGAATGCGAAGAATCTTTTCAGCTACTTCCTCCGGAAAGGTAAAGACTATCAACTCCTTTTTCCATGTTCTGCTATTAGTATCAATTAACTCAATAACTTTAAGATCGCTCAAATTATTAACTAAAGATGATAATATGACATTTCTTGCATCTGAAAGCCATACGTCATTAATAACTGAAATATTCATACCCCTGCCCACCTTCCAGCATAGTCCCTCCTCTAAAATGCCCTTTGTTGCCCATATGCTCTTCCATGTGTACAAACTATTTTTCCCAAAATGTAAATTTAAAAAATTCACACTTGGAAAATATTTTTCTTTTAAAACTTGCACAACTAAAGAGTTTGGATTGTTTAGAATTCTCCAACCTTGTTTAACTAGCAGTGAGACATTAAATCGAGCCATATTCCTAAGGCCCATTCCACCTTCTTCTTTAGGTTGACACATATACTTCCACTGACACCAATGTATTCCTTTTTTTCCATGTGCTTTTTGCCACCAGAATTTAGCAAAAATACTTTCTAATTCTCTACAAAGAGAATTTGGAAGAAGAAAACAAGACATGGCATAGGTTGGAATAGCCTAAAGCACTGATTTTATAAAGACTTCCTTACCTCCTTGTGATAATAATCTAGTGCTCCACCCTTCAATTTTGGAGTAAACCTTCTTTTTAAGATTCTGAAAAGACTCTTTCTTTCGTCTACCAACTATATTAGGAAGGCCTAAATACTTTTCCAAATTTGTTGAACTTATTACCCCTAAGATTGTCGAGACTTCATATTTCTTTTCTTCTGAAGTGTTCGAACTGTAGAAAATCGTGGATTTATTGAAATTTACACATTGGCCTGAGTATTTTTCATACTCCTTCAGGATTCCTTTTAGTAGCATTGTTCCCTTGTCTGATACTTCACTGAACAGTATACAATCATATGCAAAAAGTAAATGTGATATTTTTGGACCTCTCCTACTAGCCTTTACACCTTTTAGCAAACCCTCATTCATTGCTAGTCTCATCAACAATGAAAGTCCCTCGCTGCACAACAGAAAAAGGAAGGGAGTTAGAGGATCTCCCTGACGCAAGCCTCTAGTCAATTGAAAAATTCTTCCCCTTCCTCCATTTATATTAACTGCATAAGACGTTGTGGTAATGCATTTCATAATTAGTTCCACCCATTCCTTTGCAAAACTCATCCATAACATAACTTCCTTAATAAAATCCTATTCAACTCTATCATAGGCTTTGCTCATATCAAGCTTTACTACCATATTTCCTTTTTTTCCTATGCGTTTTTGTCGAAAAGTATGCAAAATCTCATAAGCTAAGAGCACATTATCGGAAATTAACCTTCTCGGGACGAAAGCACTTTGCCGCATCAATACATCTCCCAATTACTGCTTGAAGTCGATTAGTAATCGTCTTAGCCACAATTTTATATAGGACCAAACACAAACTAATAGGTCTATAGTTGACTAGACTTGTGGGATTTGGAATATTTGGGATCAACATGATATCCATTAGGTTGAGAGAGCCAAAACTCTGATCATTATTTAAAATTCCCAAACAGAAAGTTGTGACTTTATCACCTACAATGTGCCAATATCTCTGAGAAAATAGTGCTAGGCCCCATCCCTTTCAAGGCCAAATGCACTTCTTCTTCTGTATAAGTTGATAATAGAGCAATATTAATATCTAACGAAATATTATTTTCTATGTCTGTTAATAGATGAGATAGATCCCTAACTCCATTTGACATAAATAGCTTCTAAAAAATAAGGTAGCAGCTTCATTGATCTCACTTGCTTCGGTAGCCTCTCCTCCTCCATTTAGCTCCAGCCTAGATATTGTGTTTATTCGTTTACGAAATGAGGCATACTTGTGAAAGAAGGCTGAATTCTTGTCCCTTACTTTAAGTCAATTTGCCATTTCCCTTTGTTCCTAGTACAATTCATCTTTATCAATTTTCATATTAAGAAAAATCTTAGTATCAATAATTTTTGCCATCGTTTCATCATTCCTTTCTTCCGCCATCAACATTTCAAGTTCCTTGGTGAGCTTTTTCTTTAATCCTTCCAGACTTTTTTAATTGATCTCTCCCATACCTTTAGATCTGATTGTAATCGTTCAAATTTCTCCACTATTATGCCTGTTATTGATTCCCATGATGTTTTAATTTCTTCCTCAAGTGTCTCCTCCATGATCCACCACGCCTCAAATTTAAATCTTGGGTTTCCCACATAATTGTTTCCACTTTTTGTATTTAGAAGAAGTGAATAGTGATCAGACATCGAATGGGATAAATGTTGAATGTTACCTGTTAGAAATAGATGCCTCAATTTATCATTTATAACTCTCCTATCCAGTCTTTCCTTGATATTTGTTTCTGGCAAATTCCCCCTTTCCCATGTAAACCAAACCCCCAAATATCTCAAATCTTCTAACTGGCATTCTTCTAAAGTCTCTCGGAGGGCCTTCATTCTTCTCTCCTCTTGGTATCCCTCCATTTTTTTTCAAAATAATACATGATTTCATTAAAATCACTGCTTACTAACCATAGATGATTTTGATCTTGTTCTAATTTCCTTAGCAGATTCTAAGAAGCATTCTTATTATTAACATAGGGTGAACCATAGAAACCCGTGAATCTCCATTCTTCTTTGTCATTTTCCTCTTTAACCAAGACATCAATGTGGTTCTCAGAGAAACTTTTTAAATTAACTACAATATCTCCTTTCCATGCTAAACATAATCCACCTCGCGAAATTTTAGCTTTGACATCAATCCCATTCTGGAAATCACAGCTCCTTCCGACCTTTTCCATGCGTTGCTTGTCAAGTTTGGTCTCCATTAAGAAGACTATATGGGGATTGTGCTGCTTTAAAAAATATCGTAGCCTTCTTACCGCCCGTAGACTCCCCAATCCATGGACATTCCAACTTATGTTTTTAATTACGTCCGGTCGGCTTGCCTTTTGGCAGCCGTTGATCCCATAAATTCTAAAGTATCAATTTGCTCCAGTTTTTCAGTCATCACTTCTGGTAAGACTTGATCACGATCATCTTTTCCTTCCTGTTTCAATCTTTTTTTTCCATCTTCATATGCAACTTCCTTCCCACAAATGTCGATTCATTCTTCTGGGGATTTCATCTTCCTCGTGCTACTATCATCTTTTCTTTGACTCATCGTGGCCACTGGACCAATTCTTTTCTAGCTTGTCTTCTTAGCTAGATTTAAATTAATAACCTACTTTTTATTGTTGTCATTTAACTGTTCATCTTCCTTTATTATAGATATGTCCTCCTGCTTCTTAATCTCATTCTCCACTCCAATCAGTTGCACATTCCCTTGTGGCCTCCAATTCTTGTTGTTTCTCTCTACAGGTGTTTTAGTACTAGTTGGCAGCAATTCTGTACCTTCTGTATAAGAGCATTGAGCCCCCACCTTCTTTGATAAAACATTAAATTTCATACTCTTCTTCCCAATTAAATTTTATTCTACTTTTAAAGCCGCCGTATAAGGTGGATCATCTCTGATTTTACTTTTTTCTGCAGGATTTAGCTGAAGACAGTTTTTGAAACCATGCCCCATTCTTCCACATCCAAAGCAAAACATCGGTAATTTCTCATACTTAAAACGAACCCACGATTTATTAATATTATCAATTGAGACAAATATACCTCATCGAAGTGATTTTTGCACATCCAAATTAATCCTTAGATGGCATAAATCTCCATTGATTTCAGATCTGATTACCCCTCCAAACATGACACCAATTGCATGCAAAAGATCTTTTTTATCAAACTCTAGTAAACACGAGCCTATTTTTATCCAAAATAGTGATGAAGTAAGCCGAATCTGGGCTCTTTCCATCGGTTGAGTTAATCTATCAAATAATATAAAACTTTTTCGAAAAAGCCATGGTCTCCCCTCCATAATTGTCTCCAGATCTTCTTCCAAATCAAACAATACTATCAAAAATAAATTCTGCCCCACCATCTGGATCTTAAATTTTTTCCTTGTCTTCCATATACTTTTCATCTGTGCCCTAAAGCTTTTTGAATTGTAAAGCTTCTCTGTCTAAATTGTACAAATCAGAGTTGATTTTGCACTTGGTACTACCATCGAACCTTTGACTGATAGTTGAATGAGTTCTTCTACTAGTAGAGAGATCTCATCCCTCCCCTCTCAATCGTCCCCATCACTTTCCTCCATCCCAAGCCACAGCAGTTACTGCTTTCTCTAGGACTCTAAGCAAAGCACTCGTTCCGACTCTCTTAAATTGTTTAAAATGATGTAAAATGTTATTATTAGTTTTTGTATTATGTGATAGATTTAATTTTTATATTTTAATTATTTTTAGTTTATTTATTTTTTGAATTATGAAATTTTAGTCCTAATTCAAATAACATCAGTTGAATTTATTAAATTAATTTTTACTTTTTTCAAAACCTTATGCAGTAAATATATTATCATATTTTTAATATCATATTAGTTTGTTATTTCCATAGAATGCTCAAAAAAATTCAAGTTATTTTAGTTAATAGACCTAAAGGTTATCATTTGAGTCAAAAATAAAATTTGAAAAATACATGAACTAAAAATAATAAAATTAAAGAACACGACTAAATCCATAATTTATGCATTGCATAAGATTTAACAGTCAAACCTATTGGATTAGGATTAAAAAATTAAAATTGAAAGTACAAAGACTAAAAATAGCCAAATTAAGTCAATTGAGTTGCTAGTATAAGAGGATGTGGGTTTAAACAATCCTATTTACAAGTTAAAAAGAGTTATGAATAACTTTAGACATTATATTTTAAAAAAAACCTAATTAAATCACATAAATTTGGATTTGAGATATAGTATAATTAAATAGAGCAGGTAGGTCCATTGGGCAAACAATTAGAGCAACACCATGATTTATCCGATAAGATGAAACAAAATCTGTGTGACATGTGATGGATTATGATGAATCATAATATATTATTGTCTTATACTACATTATCTCTTACAAACTTAAAATTAGCTATGAACTTGTTTCAACACTTGGAAGCAAGGGAACTATCCCAACATCGCAGCTGCTGCCACTTGATCACTTCCAATACATTTGTATGTATGTGTAGCAACGACCAGTAAAACATTGGGTGGTAAATGAAGGGGGGACGAAAGGTGCATGCCAGTGCTTATGTCATTACCATCAATCCAATCATGAAAACTAGTTCCATGGTCCCCTCGTTTTCATGGTTATGACCAGGCTTTAGCCTTTATCTTTTTAACTGTAACACTTACCATGTCTAGTGGATACAGCTGAATCACAAAGCACTATACTCGTGTCTCAAATCTAAAAAACATCCCCATGTTTACTGGGAACAAACCAGCTGATCTTAATTAATAACCCCTTTTTTTTTAAGAAAAAAATATTAAGCTCTCTGACCATTTAAATTATTATATTACTCTTTTGTCATTAATTAATGTAACAAACCCTAAACCTACTTGGAAAATTTCACCGAACAGATGTTCCTTTGTATGTAAAAATGATTTTGCTTTGAGTTAATACTAAGTCCCAACTCTCTTCCACTTATGTTAGAAAGAGTTTTGGAAATTGCTTTATATTTTATTACTCTTCTGATTTTCAAAGCGGTGAAATTTTATTAAAATTTTCAATGGTACACTTGATTTTATTTTTATGGTCAATGTTTTAAAGTGTGGTTTGAACTATAAAAGATGCATAAAAAGTAAACATGAAAAAGCTTATTCCATAGGTTTTAAGAAGCTGTAAAGTTAGTTTTTCTTTTTTGGTACACTACAATAGGGAGGGAGGATGTGACTGTCAACAAACCTTAAATCTCAAATGCCAATACCAAATTCTTAATCACTCCCTCCTTTAGCTTGTTGCCACATTTAAAGTTACTATGAAGCAATGATTATAGCTTATTTTTAAACAATGAAATTTGGAATAAATTGATCTCTTTAAAAAAATCAAAAGTAATTTAATTTCTGTCAATTTAAAAAATGAGTAATTAAGTACAATTAATCACAATATTAATATGATTTAACAAATTTAGCATGCAACATTTATATAAATATGTAAATGTTGAAGCTAAATTTGTTCAACTTTTTAGAACTAAACTAAATTGACAAATCGAGAGCTAAATTTATTGTTATATCAATCAAAATTATGTACAATTGACTAAAGATATTAATGTTATGATTAATTATCCTTAATTGTTCACTTTCAAAATTGATAAAAATTAAATTATTCCAATACTTTTTTAGAGAAATAACATGGTATGAGAGATTTCTTTTACCACAAAATGTCAAAATGGAATTCAACCTTTTGAAGATCTTCACATTGAAATGCTAATGTAACAATGTTGTGGCATAAATTTTTTTAAATTTGTTGTCCATCTAATTCATTTATATTTATACAATATTATTCAATTATTTATTATATGTATTAGTAAGCGTATAAGTTGACGGGCCTTGTTATATTAATTAATTAATGTGATAATAAATGCGTTTGTTAAGCCTTCAAAACGTGGAAGAATATCACTGCTTCTTTTTCCATATCATGTTGATGTAATGAGTATCCGTCTAAACTACAGCTCATCATGTGCCAAATTGGTTCTCGACTCATATCTGAAAAATTAATCTAAACTTTTACTCGAATAAAAATTTTAAAATTCAAATTCGATTCGGCCTATCCGTATTATATCTTTTTATATAAAAATAAAATTTAAAAATATAATACATCAAATACACTAAAAATATTAAAATAAATATTTTCTAACAAATTGAAAATAGATTTAAAAAATTACTTATACTTAAATAACACTAAGATAGGTGTAACTAGAGGTGTTCAAGGGTCGGGCCGGGCCACCGGGCCAGATTTGGGTTGGGCTCAACTAAAAAATCATTCCCATTTATTGGGCTCCGGCCGGGCTGGGCCCAAAAAATGGGCCTAAAATTTTGCCTAAACCCGACCCGGATAAAAATATTAAAACCCGGGCCCAGCCCGGCCATATTAATTTTTTATATTATTTTTAAATATATATAATACATTAAAAATACTAAAAACATCAAAATAAATATTTTCCAATAAATTGAAAATAAATTTTAAAAAATATGTAGACTTAAATAACAATAAGATAGATGCAACTTATCAAGCAAATGCCTCTAAAATAATAATAAAAAATTAACAAATGCCTTTAAAATAATAACAAAATTAACAATAAAATAAGTTTTATACAATATCCAAACAATAACAACAAAATAGTAGTAACATGATAGTAAAATGGTAGCAAAATAAGGAGAAAACAATAAGAAAATAACATTCAAAAATAAAAAAATACAGATTTTTTTTGTACTTTAGTGAATTTGGCTGGGCTAAAAATACCTTACCTGAGGCCCGGCTCATTTTTTAAACGGGCCTTATTTTTTGTCCAAGCCCATTTTTCGGGTCTATATTTTTGCCCAAACCCTCTCACATTTCTGGCGGGTCTTCGAGTCGAGCCGGGTAGCTCGGCCCATGAACACCTCTAGGTGTAACTTAACAAGTAAATACTTCTAAAATGGTAGCAAAATTAACAATAAAACAAAAGTTATACAATATACAAATAATAACAACAAAATTGTAGCAATATAATAGCAAAACAACACCAAAATAGTGATAAAACGGCAGCAAAAAGTAGCAAGTATTTTTTTCCAAATTTAGCCTGGGTCAAGCCCGGGCAAAAAAAGCTTACTTGTGGCCGAATCCGTTCTCTCTTCATATTTTTGCCCAAATCTTCTCATTTTTTGAACGGGCTTTCATGTCAGGTCAAGAGACTTGAATCATGATCAAATTTAGTCTAAACTGAGGCCCTTTACCATATTTTCATTTTTTATGATTATGGTATTCTTATATTTGTTTAATTACATATAAAGAATAATTTTGGGGGTTTCTGTTGCTTCTCTCATAAATGTTATATGATATAAGTTCTCTTTTTAAACATATAAGATATTGTCCGCAAAGTTTTTTTCTTTATGAATTGATCAGTTTCTTAGATTGCTTTGATCCCCCAACTCATTTCTTCCGGCTTATGGTATCTTAGTTTCTTCCACCAAACTGAGATTCTGGCCCTTCTCTGGTATAGTTTGTACCTGCTTTGACTGTGTGACTCGGATTTTATTGCAACCTCCCTTGAGATGACGATAATTATTTTCATTTGTCATTTGTCGTGGCAATAACTTGGTTTTTTCTTACTTCATTTCATTGATGGTTTAGTTCTAATCATATGTCAGAAAGCTATCTGTATGTTTAGATTTGACACTGCTTTCTTTTATTTGTAACAACCTGTAGTACCATTTTTGACTAATTAAGGTGGATAACCTAGTTTTGGGATTTCTACTTAATGTCCTTTTCTTGTCTGCCCTATGTGCTTTTTGTTTGGATGTGTATGTTTGTTATGCTCTAGGGTTGAAGCTTAATGACTGCAACCTGGCTGCCATTGTCAAGCATTACACGCGAATGCGCAACATTTAATTTCTGAATTTTATATATATATTTTTTGAATTTGATAATTTTTTTCAATCTTGATCTTGTGAAATGTGTCACGTTATTGCTTAATTTTTTTTATTAAAAATTATAATGTTTTAAGTGTTACAGGATCAAAATTAAGAAAATTAGTCAAGTTTCAAGATTGATGTGGAAAAAAATAAGGTTGAATGATTAAGTTGGAAAATTTTGCCAAATTCAGGGATTAAAAAGTAATTTAGCCCTTTGAATTACCCTTCCCCAATCCCCATTGTGTTCAGATCTGGGTCTTTTTGGGGCCCCTGCCACACGAGAAGCATGTTTTATTTTTGGGTCAACGGGAAGAAGATTTATATGAAAATTCAGGTAGCCCAAAAATCTCACAGGAAATGAAATGGTCATTTCAGCTAACTAAACAGTAGCTCAAGGTAACTCTTTTTTCACCAATAGTAAAACTAAGGGGTTAACTCTGCCCATCATTTAGATTTTTTTTTTCTTTTTCAAAACCTATAATTTAGATTAATCGGATAAATTTATCACATCTGAGGGGTTAGTATATAATTTTTCTTTAAACTTAAACACTTATATTTAGTATTTAATTTTTTTAGACCCAGCTTAGAATTCGTCACACTTTAATACTTGTATCATTAAAATTAGAATGTGATAGTGCGACACTAGCAACCAATAATACAACAACATGTGATGATCTCATATTATAACATGTGGCTAATAGTAAGCAATAATAAAAATTTTTAAATATATGAACTTGTAAAAAAATAATTCATGTCTAGAATGAATCCAAATAAATAGATTTTTGGATTCAAATAAACTTAGATGTTATGTTTTTTTTAAAGTAATTATATATATTTAATTTTAAAATAATAATATAAAAAAGATAATTTTAGAAACAAATTAAGGTATTTTTAGAAAAAAATTTATATCGTTAGAAATTTAATAAAAACTCTCAGTTATAGGGTTTTTTTTTAAATAGAATTTTTGTATTTTTTATAATATTTTTATCATATTCAGGAAAAATTTCACGTTATTTATATGTTTTCTTCTTCGTAAGTCTAATCACCCTATTTTATATAATAATTGTTGTGGTATCTTTTTGGGTTTATATATTTTAAATTTTTTTCATGCTTGCCACGTGTGATTTTATGAGATTGTTAGTTAAGTCCAAATAATCAAATTCATGGGACAAAATATATATTAACGATATGAATTATTATCCTTAAATATATATTTGGCACTTGGACCTTTTTTTTATCTATCAAATAGTTAGATTTTTTTATTTACTCAAAACTTGATCTATATGATTTATGTTAATAAGATGAGAAAATCGACAATGAAGTTGTTAAATTTACATAAAGTTAATTTGAATTATATTTTAAATTTTTTAAATATATGTTGAAAAAATTATATTTTATAGAAACTTTGAGGCATATTCTCAATAGGTAAAGGTGGAGAGTTGAATTATAAAATTATGGTTTCATATTCTACTGTATGAGACCTTTACAACGGTATATCATATGCTTAAAATGGTTGAGTGATGAATGAGAAATTGATGCTCTAAGTAAGCTACTTGAAAATATTGTTAAGGAAAAATAAAAGCTTAGATCCCACATTAGTTAAATACCGAAGTGTGAGATGGGTTTATATATGTGAACCCCCTTAAAAAATAATTGAATGATTAAGTTTGTAATTTTGTCTCGCACGTAGGGAGGTGTAGGTTCAAACTCAATGGGGTTAGGATGCACCTGTATAACATGGGCGATGTGAAATGTCTAGATCGATGGGCCCAAATGATTTGCTTATATATGGACAGTATCTGAATTAATTTTTGGCTCATTAATGGCAGATGTTATGGTTATTTCCAAAATTTTCCAATATCCTAAATACCTATAAAAGGCTGTGTATTCTGTAGGATTACACACACATTCTAATAATTTCCTATACTAAAATTCTTTTCATTTCAAAACTCTTCTTTACCTCTCCGTATTTTTACAATATTCTGGTGATAAAAAAATGCAAAGTTCGTTCGTTGATCGTTGTAGAGGTGCTACTACTTTAATCACTGTTGTTGTTGTATCCTGGGAGACATTCGACCAACATTTCTCCAAGTACTGTAGGAGTGGCCGAACTGTCTTAAAGAAACTGTGTTTCACAAGCCTCAATGTTTTGTAAAATCTCGATTCTCCTTTATTTCAATTATTTATTATGGTTTTATTTGATTTTCATATTTGATAAATTAATTATAAATCATACTATTTATATTTTATTTCAATGTGTTTATTTATATTTAATTTATTTTGTTCGCTAATGTATTTTGTCTAACAATATATTTCAAGGTAATTGTTAAATTTTTACTTTTCAATACTTTCCTATCAGGTCATGCAGTGAAATTTTTTAAAGGAGTTTACAAATACAATTGCAATTATAATTACAAGTACACTACAAACCACATATAATAAATGATTGATCTATACAATAACGAATTTGAATAAGGCCTACATATGCGGGGTGGATCTAGGGGGTGGCAAGGGCTTCAACCTCTCCTAAAATGAATATTTTTTTATTTAAACTTTTTATAATTTATAAAAATTTAAATTAGTAATGATAAAATTGTACTTTGACTCTCTCAAAAATGATAAATTTTTTATTTAATTCTTTAAAAATGATAAAGATATAGATTATTAAAATGACAAAATTGTATTTTTACTATTATAAAAAAATATAATTTAAGTTTACTCCAAAAAATTTCTAACTTTGCCCTTATATACTAGAGGTGTTTAGGGGTGGGGTGGGGTGGGGTTGGGTTTAGGTTGTGCCCAACTAAAAATTTAGGCATGTTTGCTTGGCTAGGGCCTAGCTGAAAAATGGGCCTAAAATTTTGTCCAAGCCGGATTTAGATAAAAATGCTAAAACCCGAGTCCGGCCTACCCATAGTAATTTTTTATATTTTTAAAATATATATAATACATCAAAAATACTAAATACATCAAAATAAATATTTCCTAACAAATTAAAAATAAATTTTAAAAAATATGTTTACTTAAATAACATTAAGATAGATGCAACTTAACAAGTAAATGCCTCTAAAATAATAACAAAATTAATGAATGCCTCTAAAATAATAACAAAATTAACTATAAAACAGGTTTTATACAACATACAAACAATAACAACATAATAGTAAAATGGTAGCAAAATAAGGAGAAAATAACATTAAAAAACAAAAAGCAAAATTTTTTGTCCTTTAATGATTTCGAGTTGGGCCAAGCCTAGGCCAAAAATGCATTACTCAAAGACCGGCCCATTTTTTAAACGAGCTTTATTTTTTGTATAAGCCAATTTTTCGTGCCTATATTTTTGTTTAAATACTCTCAAATTTTAGATGAACTTTCTATCTGAATCAAATGATTCAACTCATGAATAGGTACACTATATAGATGATAAAATTTAAATTTAAAACAACTTAAAACTCAAATACAAACGCTTGAAATCTTAAAACTATTAGCGAGACATGACCAGCGACCCAACAAATAAAAAGGTTGATATATGAAAGTCAAGGTTTTTGACGTAATCAAAGTTTGTGTATATCGTACAATACGTATAATGTCCCTTGGAAGCAGCCAAGGGGTAGATGCAGAAGGTGCAGGTACAGGCTTCCGTACGTAAAAGGAAATATAAGAATAACTTTTCTGTTTTTCAGACGAGACGAGAGCAAACAACCGCCACTTCATGCATTAAAAAACTCCGGGCAGTAACTGGTGAAAGAGAGGCTTGGGTAGGGTTTTATGTGGAAGTTGCAATTTAGTTTTATAATTCAAATGGCGACACTCACAATTATAGCATTAAACAAATGTGTTGTGTGAAATGGGTTAGGAGGAAAAGTAAACATCAATTTTCCTCATCACTTCATTTCAAAGCATTCCCACGGCTTATCCTCTTCATTGTTTTAAAATCAATATTTTATTCTAATTTTAAAAAGAATAATTGTTGTTTTCAAGGTCGGGAAGTATTTTCAAAAGAATAATTTTATATAACCAACTATATGAATAAATATATAATTAAAAACATAGATATTCATTTTAAAAGATAAAGATTTTTCATGGATTATTATTTTATGATTAAACCTCTCTTTCTCACTCTTGTTCATCCTTTCAATTTCTCCCACTTTCATTTTTTCAACCTCTTTGAGTTTTCTTTGCGTTGTCTATTTATTTATAGTCAGGTCTTTCATCATCTCCCCTTACTCTGCCCCTATTTTCTCCGGTCTTGAGTTTAGTTCTACAGAGAAACAAAAGACAAAACAATACAAGGCTAGGAATTTTGTGTCCGGTTCCGAATGAAATACTCGGTTGTTGAGAGGCGTAACGATGTCAAATATACCAACATCTCTCTCTGAAGTCTGCCTTACACTCTTTCGCCTTGCTATGTCCATAGCTGATCCTTGGCCCTTTTCCTAATACAACAAAACCCCTTTTCCGTCCTTTTTCCTCTACACTTCAAAAAAAAAAAAACAGAGCCAAAAGCCTCTTCATTGACGTTGTCCCGATTACTACCAGACACAACTGATGAGAAAGATAAGAGGCTTCAAGATCGGAAAACGGTTGGTCCGGATCTCGAGGTGGTTCATTCGCAAAGCTCGGAACCCACGTGGGTACTGTCGCCTGACACGATCAGAATCAGAATCGTTTTGTAAGTCCAAGTCTTTCTCGAAGCTCATTAGTTGGGGTCAACGCTTGACAAAAGGGGCTAAATCTATATGCTCATCAAAGCCCGGGTCGGGTTACGTTCCTATTGGTCAAGACCCAATCAACGAGAAGCTTACGGAAGTTCCGAAAGGACACTTGGCCGTCTATATCGGCCAAAAAGACGGCGACTACCATAGAGTTTTGGTGCCGGTTATTTATTTTAACCACCCTTTGTTCGGCGAGCTATTAAGGGAAGCCGAAGAGGAGTATGGGTTTAGCCACCAAGGAGGTATCACCATTCCCTGTCGGTTCTCGGAGTTTGAGAGGGTCCAGACTCGTATCGCAGCTGGAACCGGTGGAAGGAAAATGGTATGGAAGCGCCACCACCATTGAAAAAGGCTGAGCCTTGGTTGGTGCTGGTGGTTAAAAAAAGAAATAGAAGTTGATGACGACGATAATTTTTTATTTTTAGTGATTGTGGTAATGATTTTTGTAGGGATTTTTTGTTTTAAGTAGAATTTTGGTAAATTATATAAAATTACCAAATCATTCTTGCGTGAAATATTTTTATATATTTATATATTTTAAAAGTTTTTTTTACTTTTTTTATTAATGCTTGTCATGTGTCATTTTATAAAGTTATCATGTGTCATTGAATAATTAGTTGTTAGTATCATGTCACAATATAACGATATTACAACACATGTATCAAAATGTATGACAGATTTCAAATTTAAATGTCAATTAGGTCTAGAAAAAAAAGGTAAGTAACAACTAAGTACAAATGATCAAACTCAAAGGGCAAAGTTTATATTAACAATATGAATTATTGTCTTTAATATATATTAACACTTGAAAGTTTTTTTAGATCTATCAAAAATTTTTTTATTTACTCAAAACTTGATCTAAATTGTGTTAATAAAATGAGAAAATTGACAATAAAATTATTAAATTATACATAAAGTTAATTCGAAATATATTTTAAATTTTTTAAAATATATTTCTAAGGGGCACAATATCATTTTAATCATACTGGTTTAACTTTTACTTTTCAATACTTCTTTGCTAGATGATGTAGTTTAATATAATAATGAAAATTTTGAAGGAGTTCACAAATATAATTGCAATTACAAGTACAATACAAACCACATATAATATATGATTGATTTATATAATAATGAATTTGAACAGAGTTTACACATACGGGGTGGATCTAGAAGGAATTAGATCCCTCTTAATATAATTTTTTATTTATTTAGACTATTTATAATTTATAAAATTTTAAATTAATAATAATAAAATTATATTTTAATTTTTTCAAAAATAATAAAATTTTAATTTAATTTTTTAAAAATTATAAAGATATAAACTATTAAAATAATAAAATTATATTTTTACTATTATAAAAATATATAATTTAATTTGAATAGGATCTAGAGATGCGAGGTGGGTCTAGGAAGAGCTAGACCCCTCTTAAGATGATTCTTTTTTGACTTTACTCCTATATATATAATAAAATTTAAATTCAAAATAACTTGAAAATTGGAATACAATCAAAAGTAAAAGGGAGACATGATGAACAACCCAACAAACAGAAAGGTCGGTATAGACGTAATCAAAGTTTTTGTATATCGTACAATACGTAAATAGGTATATAATGTCCCATGGAAGCAGCCAAAAGGTCGATGCAGAAGGTGCAGGTACAGGCCTCCGTACGTAAAAGGAAATATATGAATATCTTTTACACTTGGAGCAAACGACCCCTACTTGATGCTTGGGGTTTTGTGTTGTGTGAAACAATTAATTTTCAATTCAAAGCATTTCCAGGGATTGGTTTATTTTAATATTTTATTCTGTGGTTTTAAAATTATCACACACAAACATTTTAAAAAGAATAATTGTTGTTTTCAAGGTCGGTAAGTCCTTTTCAACCATTACTTTATTTTCTCATCCAACAATGTCTTCAAGACAGCGTTTTAGATGACTGAAAAAGGTTCTAAAATTATTATTGTTTTTTTTAACTCATTAAATTAAAAATAGTATATTTAATAAAATTTCTAAATTATTTGATTTTTATGAAATTATTAAAAGTATGTCATTATAATTTTATTAATTAAATAATATTATTATTTATTTTAATAGTTATTTACATATATTAATAGTTAACATATAAAATAAAATTTCCATTCTCGCCATTTTTTTTTCTTTTAATCAACCTATTTTACCTACATACTGATTAAAATAATTTTATAATAATTTCATTTAATTTATTATAACTATCTCTCTTTTTCAGTATTTGTAAAATGAACCTAAAGGAGATATTTTTGACATTCTAGCGAAAAGTATCAATATCCTAAATAAAAATATCGGTATTTACTAACTTTTCTAAATTTTGTTGAAAACGGTATCGATACTAAATTTAGATATTGATCATTGTAAAAGAAGTATCGGCACCAAGTTTCCATACTAGTGATTTTTTATAAGTTTTGCAAAACAATAAAATGCCAAATCAGTATCGATACCTGTGTATTTTATCTAAATTCGTGAAACTTCGAAACTAAAAATGATATGAAAACCTGTGGTGAATATCAATACCAATTCTCAAATGATTATTTTTAATTCTCATCTCATCGTTATCATCATGCTTGCCATTGATTTTAATTTCCTTATCACAACTACTTTTAATCTCACCGCTCATCAAAAGAGATGGGATATATCAATTCTAGTCCTTTCCAAATTTCAACATAATTTTTTATTATTGGTGCTTTCAAAATTTTATAATGTTATTTTGTGCAGAAATAAATGTTAAAATTTAAATTAAGAAACTATATGATGTTTATGTCAGATTATGATTTTGAAATACTAATAGGAACTAATTTCTGTCATCTCATAGATATTATAAATTCACATCAAACTTTGTAAAAAGAAAACTATCACATAATTACTGTTAGCGTAACTTAGAATGGAAAATACTTTTTTAACAAAAAGAAGAGGCCATCTTGTTGCGGAAGCGACAATAATATTAATAACAATATTATCAGAAATATTTAGATAATTATTATGCCAACAATTATACTAAGAAAATTCCCAGTTAAATTGGAGGGGTCACAAATGGTCCCGCTTAAAACCCAACAACTAGACAGAACTCACTTAGATATTTATAGCAATAATAACTAAATAAATATAACCAACATAAAGCTATTAAATATAAGCAAACAAATAAGAAATAAAATACCAGAGATTTAACGAGGTTCGGCCAATTTAGCTTACGTCCTCGGACACTACCAAATTAATATTTCTTCTAGAAATATTACAAAGGAGAAGATTTTGGGATGATAAAACCAAAGGGGGAGGGGTTCTATATATAACAAACCAAACCCCCTCCCTTTCTATCTTTTCCTAATGTGGGATATTGCCAATATTCAACAAATCTCCACCTTGGCGATATTCCACATCTTCGAACATCTTCTCATAACACTAACTTCAATAGTGTCTTCAAATTTGCAACCAATCGCCTTCTTCCCTTTTGGTAGTTGTGCCAGCTTCCACGTCTTGTTTTTCTCTAGAGATTGCATTTCCTCTTCCATTGCACCTAACCATCTATTATTCTCTAAACTCTGAATGGCTTTGGTGTAAGTGGATGGAATATTATCAACAACTGGAAGTGCATAAGCTACCATGTCAGTGAAACGAGCAGGTTTCTGAATTTCTCGTCTCTGCCTTCTGACTGCAATTGGCTCTGATTGCTGTTGAGGTTCTTGGGTAGAAACCTCTTCCTCATCTGACTCTGCATCTGCCAATGAAGAATCACTAGTGGTACCTTCTGCTGGAATTACCACACTCTGCTCAAACTCCACCTGCTGCGGAGTACACTCCACCTGCTGCGAAGTACTACTCACTCCTTCTGGATTTACCTTATTCAACATGGCAGATTCATGAAAGGTAACATCCCTACTGATTATCGTCTTCTTTGCCTCTAGACACCACAAACGATATCCCTTAACACCAGCATTGAAGCCCATGAATAGAGCCTTCTTTGCTCTTGGATCTAACTTTGATTCTTTCACATGATAATATGCAATAGAACCAAAAATACGCAAGGTGTCATAATCAGTAGCAGGTTTTCCATACCATTTCTCCAAAGGAGTCTTGCCATTTATAGCAGATGATGGCAAATGATTGATGAGATGTTAAGCGTACGTCACAGCCTCAGCCCAAAACTTTCTATCTAATCCAGCATTAGATAACATACATCGAACTTTCTCCACAAGCGTTCGATTCATACGCTCTGCCACCCCATTCTGTTGCGGTGTTCCACCTACGGTGAAGTGCCTTACTATGCCACAATCTTGGCATATCTTTAGGAAATGATCGCTTTTATATTCTCCACCGTTGTCTGATCGGAGAACCTTAATCTTCCTTCCTGTCTGATTTTCAACTTTAGTTTTCCACTTAAGGAAAACTTCAAGCACCTCATCTTTGTTCTTCATAGGAAACACCCAAACTCGTCTGGAAAAATCATCAATAAAGGTGACAAAATAACGTCTTCCTCCAAGTGATAGAGTCTTGGACGGTCCCCATACATCAGAATGCACATAATCCAGAATACCTTTAGTATTGTGAATCCCAGTGCCAAATTTCACCCTTCGTTGTTTTCCCAGAACACAATGCTCGTAAAATTCAAGTTTGCAAGTCTTTGTACCTTTCAATAATCCTTGCTTGGCTAGAGTTTGCAAGGATTTTTCACCAGCATGGCCCAAACGCATATGCCACAGCTGTGTTGCCTCAGCGTCCTTCTTGGTACTCGAAATTGCTGCTGCTGTTGTCCCGACCACTGTACTACCTTGGTAGTAATACAGATTGTTCTTTCTTATGCCTTTCAACATCACCAATGCTCCTGAAGTTGCTTTAAGAACTCCATCTCGTATTGTCACAACTAGGCCTTTAGATTCCAACGACCCCAAAGAGATGAGATTCTTCTTCAACTTTGGGACATATCGTACATCCCGCAAAATTCTAGTAGATCCATCATGACTCCTCAGTTTAATTGAACCTATCCCGGCTATTTTACATGTGTTATCATTACCCATGTAAACAACCCCTCCATCTAGTTTTTGAAATTCAAAGAACCATTCCCAAATGGGACACATATGATAGGAACAACCAGAATCCATGATCCACTCATCTGCATGTGATGTTGAAGATGTCATACTAAGAGAAAAGTTTGACTCTGCTTCACTATTGCATTCTGCAACATTTGCATCTTGCGGAGTCTTCCCTTTTTTCTTCAATTTTGGACAATCTTTCTTCCAATATCCTTTTTCTTTGCAAAAAGAACATTCATCTTTGGCAACAGCTCGACCTTTGGACTTTCTTCTCTTCCCATTAGACTGACTTTGCTGACGACCTCTTGTTACCAATGCTTCCACTGCTGCTTCACCTGAACCTTTCAACTTATCCTTTCGGCGTAGTTCATAGCTATACAATGCAGCAGTTACTTCATTGAAAGTTACTTCCGATTTTCCATGAAGTAGAGTAGTTTCAAGGTACTCAAACTCCTCAGGAAGCGATCCCAACAACATTAACGCCAAGTCTTCGTCTTCAAAAGTCACATCCAAATTCAACAAATCAGCCACCAGCTGATTAAAATTGGTAATGTGCTCGTTCATCGTGGTACCAGGAACATAATTGAAACGAAACAGTCTTTTCTTCATATGCAACTTATTTTGACTGTTCTTCTTCAAGAATTTCTCCTCCAATGCTTTCCACAATTTACTTGCAGAAGTCTCTTTACTGAATGTATACTTCTGCTCTCTGGAAAGACATGATCGAATTGTACCACATGCCAATCGGTTGATGGTCTTCCATTCTTTATCATCAACCCCTTCTGGTTTTTCTTCCTCAATGGCAATATCTAGACCCTGTTGAAAGAGGACATCTAGAAGCTCACTTTGCCACATGCCGAAATGACCTGTTCCATCAAAAATTTCCACTACAAATCTCGTATTTGCAGTTCCAATCCTCGGCAAAATGTACGAAGTGGAAGTTGTTGATATGGATGGTTTTTCTTCTGTCATTTTTGCCATAGCTTCTACTTAATAGCCACCAAATGCAGAATACCCACAAGCTTTAGGAAAATGTTTCTGATGTGTAAGATCAGACTAAGCCGCAAACACAGAGCATACTACAAAACCTTGGCTCGGATACCAATTGTTGCGGAAGCGACGATAATATTAATAACAATATTATCAGAAATATTTAGATAATTATTATGCCAACAATTATACTAAGAAAATTCCCAGTTAAATTGGAGGGGTCACAAATGGTCCCGCTTAAAACCCAACAACTAGACAGAACTCACTTAGATATTTATAGCAATAATAACTAAATAAATATAACCAACATAAAGCTATTAAATATAAGCAAACAAATAAGAAATAAAATACCAGAGATTTAACGAGGTTCGGCCAATTTAGCTTACGTCCTCGGACACTACCAAATTAATATTTCTTCTAGAAATATTACAAAGGAGAAGATTTTGGGATGATAAAACCAAAGGGGGAGGGGTTCTATATATAACAAACCAAACCCCCTCCCTTTCTATCTTTTCCTAATGTGGGATATTGCCAATATTCAACACATCTAATCATGACACAGATGTGTTCCTAACCCTAATCATTTCTTGAAGAGAGTTTAGGAAAAATGGGAGAAGAAGAATAAAGAAATGTCTAGAAATTGGGTTTTAAAACTAATGGATGATTTTTTAATTCAATTTTGTTAGTCAATGAAATTATTGCCAACAATCTCACTAAAATAACCTTTTTTTTTTTTTAATATGGATGAATTTGGATTTAGGTAGGCGTAACTTGTTGGCATTTGACCGCGTGGCAGGATATTAAACCAGCGGGATCCCTTTTTTTCATCACCAGTAGTTGATAAGTACTACTTTCTGCATGCCCAATTTTTTTAGGTGGCCTTCTTATGGACATATGTATCTTGTTTAAAATAGCTTTATAATAAATAATATTTTTTTATGACTACATTTAAATAATAATATCTTAAATTTGATTCAACGCTAATTTAACAAGAATTGAGCTTAAGCCCATAAAATATTTGGAAATATTTATCCCAACTCTTACGTCACATTTGGTTTATTGTAATAGAATATGACTGTAATTGAATAGAACTATAATGAAATAGAGTTGCAATGGAATAGAGCTGTAATAAGTAATTCAACTGTTTGGTTGAATGGAATAAAATAGAACTGTAATAGTATTCTTGTGTTTGGTTGAATGAAATGACGTTGTAATAGTATAAGGAAAAAAACTAAAATGACCAGAATACCCTTAGCAGAATTTTTTTTAGGCTGATGATTATTATTATTGTTATTAAATTTTAATAAGATTATTATTGAAAATAATTTAATAAAAATAATAAATAATTTAACCATATTTTAACATAATTATTATTAAATATAATTTAATAAAAAAATATGATTTAATAACATTCTTAATACAATTATTATTATATAAATTAAAAAATCAAAATATATAACACTATAAAAAATATATAATCTACTTTATTATTTTTAAACTGCAATACATATTTAATGTGCTAAAATATCATTATTGAAACAAATAATTTAATTATTCTACAATAAAAAAACAATTAAATATTAGAAGTAATAAATAACTTGAGAATTATATTTCACATCCAAGCATAATATTCATATATTAACAAAAAGTTACATGATTTCATTAGTTTATATGTCATAATCCATATGTTTTAAAATTTTACAACATCATAAAGTTACAACATTGTAATGACATTCTATCATGTCATTATATCATCCAAATATTACAAACACAAAAAGATACCAAAATATAATCAACACAGCCATGATTTTTAATAGTCAGCAAGAAATCTTCTGACCCATTCCAACCGTACAGCAAAAGGTACACTAAAGAAAATGAGCATTTGCGTTGGATGATCTGGAATTTTGCTCAATGCTCGATAGCGCTCATCCTCAGTTAAACCTTCTACTTCACATAATGTTGGATATAATTTCAAAGCATTTTCTTAAATGGTCATTTCTGACTTTTGCTATTAGCACTTTAGAGACAATACTCTTACTGATTTCAAGGCCAATAGTCCATATATTTTCCGCCAATAAAGTGGTAGCATTATTAAATGAAGTAAAAGAATCAATTGTATCAGAAATCTTTTTTTTTCTTCTTTAAAGATGTAGAATTACCTTGATTTCTAACTGGTTGCAGTTGTGTAGCTGAAAAATCCACGTCATCTAAAGAAACATCAGCTTGCATCCATGGAAATTGTTTCTTTCTTCATTTGTATTTGTAGCAGCTACATCCTCAACATCTATTTCTTCAATAATATCAGCAGCTGTAAGAGCATCTTTCCCAGTGGCTCGATCTTTTGCATAGATGGCAGTAAGTTGGTCATAATAAGGGAAACTCCAATGTCTGAATTGAGCAACTTCTTTATGACTCTATAAAAATGAGGAATTTATATTAGATATAAGTTTGATCAAAATAAGATAATAAAGACTTGAAATAATTCTTACATTTATATATGAGTTCCACACCGCATCTTCAGCAACAATAAGCTGCTTATGCTCATCCCAACCAAAGTCGCTATTGTTTTTTCCACTAAGCATGTCATAAACGATTGACCAATCCCTTTTCAATGCCCTGATCCTAGATTCAAGATTAGGTTTAGCCTTCAACATAGCATGGGGTAAAATTTTTTCTAACATTTTTTCCAATTCATTTAAATAGCCGGCTTTGAATCCCGTATCTGCATTGTCGAAACCATTTTTTAATTTGAAAAACGGGAGTCGACTTAAAAACAAAAATGGAGTCGCCACCGATCTTTTTTCGAGGTGTGATCGGATCACCTTGAGATTGATCATTTTAATAAAACATTTTGATTTATTAAAACAATGATTTTTGGGTCTACGAAATTCAAGAAAAAGGGTCCGAGAGTCGGTTACGCACGAGAAAGGTTGGCACCCTCGTAACGCCCAAAATTGGTACCTAATTGATTAATTAATGTCTTAATGTCAAAAATTTGAAAAGATTTTAGAATACGATCCTTTTATTTAAGAAAACTTGAATAAATTAAATTGAATGCTAAGACCCTCCTATCTCGAAGAAATAAAATGTCACACCCAGTGAGTTAGGATACAACATTTCAAACCCTCGAAATTAAACTTATCTTTTAATTTTCAAAACTCATGCACTTAAGTTTAAGAAGGATATCCGGTTATTTGGGTCAAATAAAAAATCAGAACCTAATAAGTTAGGGCTCAATCTTTCAAAATTTCAAATACAAAATATTGCCTTTATTTTTTAGAACTCCTTACCTCGAGAAAACAAAATGTCATATCCAATAAGTTAGGACACCACATCTCGAATTCCCGAGAATAAGCTTTTATATGAAACCCATTTGTTTTGATTTAAGAAAGGGTACTCGATTACTTAGATTCGACGAGGAAAATCGGAACCCAATATGTTAGGGCTCAATCTTCTCGAAGATGCCAACTACCAAGTATTGCCTTATTTTGAAAACTTTGGAATAAAATGATTTTAAATCTTAAACGATATTAAAACACGATTTTTTAAGCAAATAAAATGCGATGGAATAATAGTGTACAACGCTAAATAACAATTCAGAACACAATGCTACCCTACTAAATCACAAATAACCATTAAACACAAACCAAGAATTTCAATACACATAATAGCAATAACCACATAACATGCTGTCTTATGCAAAAACTAATATTAATATCCAAAGACTAATAAAAACAGTTTTAAAAGAAATATGAAGCAAATTAACATAAATAACATGCAACAGGTTTTTAAATGATAATAAGTAAATTTAAAATAAATAGTATGAAAAATAAAAAATGGAAATATGAAATCAACGATATACAAAATAATAAATTATATGTATAAAAAAGGAAATGGGTAGACATGTCCAAGTTTGAAATGAATCGTAAATAAAAAGAATACATAATATGTAAAATAATAATATATAAATAAATTTTAAAATAAGTACTATGTAAGAAGAAATTTAAAGTAAGTACTATACAAAACAATATATAATGTAATAATATAAAAATAATTAGATTAACGATATAGTAATAATAATTGTGATAATACAATAATAATAAGGAAATAGAAAATAACAACAATAATGCACTAATAAGAATAAAAATAATATAAAAATGATAATAATAATAGGGGAGAAGATAATAATAATATATTAATAGGAATAATTTAAAAAAATAATAGTAAAAATAATTTTAATGAAAAGAATAAAAAAAAGTAAAAAAATGAATGCAATAGTAACATATAAAAATAATGAATACAATAATAATATTATTAAAATAATAATAAAATGCCCAATTAATCAATTAAATGATAAAGTAGCAAATTAACTAAAAAAGGGACCGAATTGAATTGAAAACAGAAGTTTGGGGCAAAATAAAAAATAAATAAAAGGGGAAGGATTGGATTGTAACGCGCGAACGAAGTAAAGGGACCGGGAAAGTAAATATCCCCTCCCTCCAAAACGCATAACCTTGCGTGGGGCCAAATTAAAACAAAAGAAAAATTATAGGGCCAAATTAGAAATAAAGAAAGTTTAAATTGCAAAGCTCCAAAAAAGTGGAAGGATTGAAGTGGCAAATAACCCACTAATGAAAACACGCAGATCCTCCCCGAGTCGAGTCACGCTCGCGGGTTGTGTGCCTAAACGGCGCCGTTTTGATGCTTATTACCTTAAGCCAAAACGACGTCGTTTTGGTATTACTATATAAGCCAAGTTTTGTACCAAAAAAACATTTGAGCCCTCTTTTAAAAAACTTCAAACCCTCTTTTCAACTTCTCTCCACCCTCTCATCCTCCGGCCGAGACTTCGGGAACGGACCACCACACGCGCCGTGGCGGCCGGACTTTCATAAAGGTAAGTTTTTTTATTTAAAAAAAAGGAAAAAAAAGAAATAGCTATATATATGTGATTCGAAAGGAAAAAAAATGAAGAAAACAAAATAAAAGACTAAAAAAAATACCCTTGGCCTTTAGATCTTGCTTCTTGCCAAATGTTCTTAAACTATTGAGCTCATTTTTTGTACTAAAAAAGTATTCTTGTATTGTTTTTGTATTCAATGTATTCGTAAAAAAAAAGTCCCCTTTACAATTGATTTTCAAAGGCTTTTATAGCCTTTTTTACAACTGATTTTCTACATGTTTGCAGGTGTGTGGGCGAGCAAGCCACTGACGTGGCGTGGTGGAGCGGCACACCTGCAAGCATGTAGAAAATTTTAAGTTCTTGAGCTAAAAATTTGGGCTAGGGTTTAGTTTTTAGGATTAGGCCCGTGTAGTATTTGGGCTGGTATGGGTATTGGACTGTTTTGGTCTTTTTCTATTTATTTTGCTTTGTTTCAGGCCAGTGCTAAATTGGCCCATTATAGCTGCCCCTCTTTGCTCGTTGTCGTGTAACGAGAATTGAGCAAAGACTCTAAATGGTTCAATTTTGCCCGGTCTTGCCACGTCTAAACTTCCTTGGTGCTTCTCTCATTCAGAGAGAAAAGGTTGATGGCTAAAATCAGCCCCATTGCCGATACATAGAGAAAAGACTTGCCATTTTCGATCTGTTCCACTACTGATTAAGGAGATAATATCTGTAATTTTCAGTCTATTTCTTTGCTACCTCCGGAAAATAATACTTGTATCTTCAACCTACTCTCCCGCTGCTTCAGGGAGATAAAGCAGGTGGCTAAGATCTGCTCCATAGCTGATATACGGAAATAAGACTCGCCATTTTCGATCTACTCTACTACTGCTTAGGGAGATAAGATCTGTAATTTTCAGTCTGCTTCCTTGCTACCTCAGAAAGATAAGACTTGTATCTTTAACCTACTCTCTTGCTACCTGAGAGAGATAAGGCTGGTGGCTAAAATCTGCTCCATAGCTTATACATGGGATAAGATCTATAATTTTCAGTCTGCTTCCTTGCTACCTCAGAAAGATAAGATCTGTATCTTCAACCTGCTCTCTTGCTGCATCAGAGAGAAAAGGCTGGTGGCTAAAATCTGTTCCATAGTCGATACATGGAGATAAGACTCACCATCTTTGATCTGTTCCACTACTGCTTAGGGAGATAAGATCTGTAATTTTCAGTCTACTTTCTCATACGTAACCGACTCCCGAACCCATTTTCTCAAATTATGTAGGCCAAAATTGATATTTTAATAAAATAAAATGTTTTATTAGGTGATTCGATCACACCTAAACAAAAAAAAGGATTGGTGGCGACTCCAAACTTTCGTTTTAAAAAGTTGATTCCCGTTTTTTCAAACTTAAAAATGGTTTCGATAGCTTGGCGACTCCGCTAGGGACCAATAAGAGAGTCAAGCCGTAAAATTGATTATTTTCTGTCTTTTTTGTCTAAAATTAAAAATTTGGTTTTTAACATACGATCCTTTAATTACATTTCATTGGTAGTATGATGTTCCTCATTTTATCCATGTTTATGTATTTTGAGTTCTTATATCTCCCTGCATTGCATTGCACGACCGTTTGGTCACACATTCTAAGTGGGAGTGAGAAACTATGCCTTCGTGAGGTTTTCACCTCCGCATGGCCATAGGGAAATGTGTTCCCCTGAACTGAACTCGATCCATATGAGCCTATAATGGGTGAGGGTTGAGGAATCTGTTGGTTCAGGTACCCTTTTTTAGAATCGAACTGTATATAGTGAGCTTTAAGAGCCCAACCCTAAGTAGCGCCACTCCAAATCCTAGTGGTTGCCCAAGTAGGTGCTCTATTTGCTATTTATGTATTTGTACGGATGTTTTTTCTTTTGTTTTGTTTATGATTGCATTGCATTGCATCATCATAGAAAAAGAGGTGTTGATTCACGTTCGGTTGCTAAATTGAGAGTTTTTTATGTGAAACAGATTTCTTGATAAAGTGGATTATAATACGGCTGCCCGACTATGGTCTAAGTAAACACAACAAGAGAGAGATTTGATAGTTCGTGGGGGAATACATGACTTTATTTCTTTGGCCGGGGATTCAAGTTGGCAAAGATTATTCGAGAGTCATCAACTTCCTTAAAGAAGCTAACGAAGCATTGTGGGGAAAAATGAGCAACGGGCCGTGGTCCGGATCAAGCAAAAAGGAGCTAGTTGAGGCATCTATTGGAAGTTTACAAGATTTGACCTTAAGAAAAGAGATCAGTGTCTTCGCTTGGAATATGAGGACAAGGCCGCATGTGTAATCCGTTTCATGTAAAGAAATTTGTTTTCTAGAAAAGTTCTTTTAATGGAATTGAATTCAGAATCAATGTCTCACGTTCTTTTTGCATTCATTTCATGCATTTGCATTACATCGCATTATGTACATTAAATTTCACAAAAGAACCCTAATTAACTAGAAATCGTGTTATAGTTACCCTGGAACATACACACGGAGAAAAACTAAAGTTATGGATCAAAGGTTAGAAAAACTAGAACAAATACAGAAGGAAATGCAGGATCGGCTGCAAGTACAGATGCAAGAGCAACTGGCCAAGATTCAGCGGGATATGAAGGATCAAATGTTAGAATCACAAAAGGACATGATGGATCAGTTAACCTAGTTACTACTTGTAGGGCCAGGAAAAGGAAAGAGCCCTATGGTCAACCCTGGGGATAACAATGAGGACCCTGCCTATCCACCGGGTTCCGCCCCAACAAATACCCTAGCACAACCTAATCCACCTAGGGTGTCCGTCACTATCAGTCCTCAGCACCAAGCCGGCGTTTCGGCATTAACACACCTCTCGACAGGCTCAGGCTCCGGAGACAATCCAGCAACTCCCGGTGTCCCTGATCTTAATGACATGACAGAGGTAGGAAAGGCAAAAGGGGAATTCCTAAAGCAACTGGAAGACCGATACAAATGGCTAGAGAAAAATTTCATGGTGACGGAAAATGCTGATGATTGTCGCGGAATTGACGTCGGGACTTAAGCTTGGTTCCAGACTTGATACTTCTCTACAAGTTCAAAATGCCTGAATTTGAAAAGTATAACGGGACTAGTTGTCCCGTAGCTCACATCACTATGTTTTGCAGACAAATGACTGGGTATGTCAATAATGACCAATTATTGATTCACTATTTCTAAGAAAGTCTAGTTAGGGTAGCACCAAAATGGTACAACCAATTGAGTCGTACCCAGATCAATTCATGGAAAGATCTAGCACAAGCTTTCATGAAACAGTATAGTCATATGACGGATATGACTCTTGATAGGATCACTTTATAAAGCATGGAAAAGAAACCGAATGAGAGTTTCCGGCAATACGCCCAAAGGTGGAGGGAAGTTGCCATACAAGTTCAGCCACCTCTCCTAGAAAAAAGAGACTATTATGCTTTTCATCAATACTCTGAAAGCCCTGTTTATTAATTACATCTTAGGAAGCACTACTCTGAGCTTTTTAGATATAGTAATGTCTGGCGAATTGATTGAAAACGCAATAAGGAGCGGGAAAATAGATGCGGGAGAAAGCGTCAAGAGGTTGACTCAAAAGAGAAATAGAAATGAAGTGAATAACATGAGCAAAGAGTGTTCTAAATTGGTCAACGTAGGCTAACTGAGGGCTGTAACAACTGGCTATCAAGGCTTCTGAAGGCAGGAATCCAACTCGAGGCCAAATACAGAAAGGCTCCAGCACCCATCCCGATGTCATATAATGAGTTGTATCAGAATCTTTTTAATGTGCATGTGGTGTTTCCATTTTACTCGGAACCTATGTAGTCGCAGTTCCTAAATGGTATAATGAGGATGCTCAATGTGAGTACCACGCGAGAATAACGGGACACTCAATCGAAAACTGCATTACATTTAAAAAGTTGGTCGAAAGGTTCATTGAAATAGGAATTGTGAAGTTCGATGATTCCTCAGAACCTAAACGCTCTGACAATGAAGTAAATGCAATACTTGAAAGTGGGGGAAAAATGGTTACGATGCCTTGAAGAAGTCAAAAGTGGAAGAAATATCAAGAAATCTGAATGACATATCCGAAGAGAGAATCGGGGAATAAAAGTTTCCAAGTCCTTGCATACTTGGGAGTGTTTTGAACAATGAAACTGTGGAAGAGATCCTTGTATTTTTAAAGCTAATCTAGATTAATATTCAAAACATGCTTGTTGCTTTAAGCTTAGAGGCAATAAGAATCCTTTTGTGAAATAGGCTTGTTTCCAGAATTTTTATTTCAATAAAATGCATCTTTTTGAGCAAATATTCTTTCATTTTTTCCATTTCATAGTATACATTCTTTTGTTCTTTGGACTCTTTTTTTTTCAAATATTTTTTTATTCTTCAATCATGATCATACCATACAAATAATCATCCTCAGAATCATTTATTCTTTGGATTATGCCTTTGTGCTTACAATAGGTCCCCAGATATCAATGACATAAGCAACGCTGTTACTGACTCCTTTTTGAGTGAGATATGTGTTTAGGTGGATCTAAAGACTTTGAGGATGACAAAGATTTTTACTTATCTCCTGATTTGTTAAGGATGATAGAACAAGTTGAAAAACATATCCTATTCTACAAAGGGGTAGTGAACATTGTGAGCAAGAGGCAAAGATTGGAACCTGAATCACCACAAAGAAAAAGCGAATCGTCATTGAGTTATTCTAAGAATTCAAGGACGTCTTCACATAATTATGTCAAGATATATTGGGGATACTAAGACCTGTGGGCGCTAAAATGTCTATACGGGTGTCAGAAGGACATATGTTAATGTAGGGAGACAAGATTCATGTGTCTCATTCATTTCTTCACAGAATTTCTCTATGTGGGGCATGGATGTTATCAGGCCATTCTCGTCTAATATACATCGATTAATCTTGGCGATCGTTGACTACTTCACGAAGGGGGTGAAGGTCGCTTCATATGCCAATGTTACGAAATCAACAGTCATCAAATTCTGTAAAAAAAAAGATCATGTCTAATACAACTGCACAATGTCAAAAGTTTACAGTCTGTTCAAAGATCAGACACCATATCACAGTGCAACAAAGACAGCCAAAAAGAAAAACAAAAAGTACAAAAAAAAGAGAAAGAAGAATAAAAACAGTAAAACAAAGGTCATAATGAAAGATGTCCGATACTTGTAAAGATTAACATAAAGAAGTTACCATTTACCTTCTATACTTATCAAACGTCAGCTAAGATCTTTATCGGGGCAACGACTTTCTCATTAGTTTGTGGAATGGAAGCGTTTTGTCCATTATTTCTTTTCTCCGAGTCTTGTCAGAACTAAAGTTGGATGAGATAAAATGGATCCAATCCCGATATGATCAGTCGAGTTTGAAGGATATCCGTTACGGTCTGATGATGCCGGCTTACGACAAAGGGGTTCATCCTAAAGAATTGGGGATCTGGCATTGAAGAAGGTCCTTTCTATACAAAAGGACTTTAGAGGAAAGTGGATGCCAAACTGGGAAGGACCTTATGTAGTAAAGAAGGCCTGTTCTGGAGGAGAATTGATATTGACCGAGATGGATGGCAAGGACCTACCCAATCCAGTGAACTTAGATTCAATCACAGTTAATAGTTTAAAAAAAACACAAAAAAAAGAAAAGAAAAGAAAACAGGAGAGGCCAAGGCGAAAACCCGCAAAGGGCTCCTTAAGACCAAAGGGGATTTGAGTTGAAAACCCGAAAAAAGACAGCTCAAATTTGGATCAAAATGGGGCATGCGGTAGTCTTGCTATGCCTGAATTAACAGGGAGGAGTATGCAACATCTTGGGGCATCGACAAAGTACTCTAGATCTCCTAAACACATGTCGAGCTCAGAATGGTCCTCAAAAAGTTCGTACAGAGATGCTCAGGCTGTGATGTCTGGGGCACCTAGTCTTCATCTTACCCATATTGAATTTTCTATTTTTGATTGCTTTATTCATTTTAAGATACGCTCCCAATAAATTTCCTTCTTATTGCATTTGCTATCTTTGATTAACTTATTTGTTTCGAGCTATGCTCCCAATTATTTTATTTCTTATCTATTGTTATGATCTTTTTCAAGCATTTTGCATCGAAATAATGATTAATGGACTAGTAAAACTTTCACAAAAGAAGTTATGCGTATTACTCTGAAAAGTTTCTAAATAGTACAAAAACCTGAAACAGGACTGTTATTTAAAACTCACCAAACCTAAGGGTTGGAAATGTTTGAGGAGGAAGGGTCTAAACTGAGACTACCTCTTAAGTTTTTTTGTCAAAGGAATCAGATACAAGATATTGCATCGATCGTACAACCTCAACGAATAACGAGCAATTTTCACCCAAGCATTAAAATGGGATCATGTTTGAAAAAGAAAAATTGATATTCTGCATACATATCTGGTCATGTTACCCAGAGAAGGGTGTAACAGATCATTTGATTGAAGAAGATGGTACAAATCCTATACCCCTGAATTGCAGTGGGATGGATTCGAAAAGATGATTTTCTATCAAAAGATACTAGCTGAGTAGAGAAGGCAGGATAACACATTAGTGACAGAACCTTGATGAGTGAGGAGCAATGGCAACCCAAATATTAAAGGGATCATTCTCATTTTGCATTCATATATCATTCATAGCACATCTAGTTAGGAGTATTTGATTCATTCTAATTATAGCATCCTAATTATTCGGCATAAGCTTAGGCCCATCTTACAGGTCATGTTACCCAAAGAATGGTGTAACAGATCCATGAAATTACATATCCTACACCCCTGTGTTGCGGTGGGATGGATTGAAGAAAATTACAGATCTTATCTTCCTAAGCAGTAGAGGAGTAGATCGAAGACGGAAAATCTTATCTCCATGTATCGGTAATGGAGCAGATTTAAGCCACTAGCCTTATCTCCCTGAAGTTGCAATGGAGCAGGCTCAAGATACAGGTCTTATCTCCCTAAGTAGTAGTGGAGCAGACCAACGACGGTAAATCTTATCTCTATGTATCGACAATGGAGTAGATTTAAGCCACTAGCCTTATCTCCCTGAGGTTGCAGTAGAGCAGGCTCAAGATACAGATATTATCTTCCTAAGCAGTAGTGGAGCAGACCAAAGATGGTAAATCTTATCTCTATATATCAGCAATGGAGCAGATTTAAGCGACTAGCCTTATCTCCTTGAGGTTGCAATGGAGTAGGCTCAAGATACAGGTCTTATCTCCCTAAGCAGTAGTGGAGCAGACCAAAGACGACAAATCTTATCTCCATATATCGGTAATGGAGCAGATTTAAGCCACTAGCCTTATCTCCCTGAGGTTGCAGTGGAGCAAGCTCAAGATACAGGTCTTATCTCCCTAAGCAGTAGTGGAGTAGATCAAAGACGGCAAATCTTATCTCCATGTATCGGCAATGGAGCAGATGTAAGCCACTAGCCTCATCTTCCTGAGGTTGCAGTGAAGCAGGCTCAAGTTACAGATCTTATCTCCCTAAGCAGTAGTGGAGCAGATTGAAGACGGCAAATATTATCTCCATGTATCGACAATAGAGTAAATTTAAGCCACTAGCCTTATCTCTCTGAGGTTGTAGTGGAACAAGCTCAGGTTACAGATCTTATCTCCCTAAACAGTAGTAGAGTAGATAAAAAATGGTGAATCTTATCTCCATATATCGGCAATGGAACAGATTTAAGCCACCAGCCTTGTCTCTCTAAAGTCACAGTGGAGCAGGTTTAAGCCACAAGCTAAAGTTGTAGTGGAGCAGGTTGAAATTACTAATTCCATTCTCCTTGAAGTTCTAGTGGTGGATTAGAGCGAGGTTACGTGAGGAAAAGAAGTATCAAGAAGTCAAGACTCAGTGAGACCGGGCAAAATTGACCCTTTTAAAGTCTTTACTCCATTCTCGTTACACAACGAGTAAAGTGGAGCAGCTGTAAGACCCAATTTTAGCCCGGGCCCAAATACCCAATTACAGTCCATACACATACAAAAGGAAAAATAAATAATAAACCCAAAAAATAAAACCAATTACATTAAACAAGCCCAAATTACAATATGCCCAAACCCGAAGCCCAATCCAAACACCTAAGCCTAACCCAAAATTCTAACCCAAAACCTTAACATTTTTGAAAAAACCCTACTACTGCTGCCTTCTTCTCATCGCGCCTCATGCGCCAGCCTTTGTATGCCCTACGTCGACACGCTTCACGCACGACCCCCAACTTGTGCCTCGCACGCCCCACATCCATGCGCTCCTCCACGTTGGCACCTGCGACTTGAGCAAAGTAATAGCAACTAGTTGTTTTTTGCTATAAAAAGCCAGAGAATTTATGTAAATGGGACCTTTTTTTTGTTTTTGAGAAAAGATAGAATATAGATACAAAATCAAACACATACAGAAATCAATAGCAATAATATTTGTTAAAGGTGATTTTAAGTCTCGTTTTTCTTTCGATTTTGCTGCTGTTTCTTTGATTTATCTACTGCTTGAAAAAAACAACAAAAAGGAAAAAAGGAACTCGCCTTTGGTTCATCGATTTGAGCCACAGTTTGGGTCTTCTCCCTTCATTCTCCTGATGTTGAGAAACGACTAAGTCTCCGAGTAAGGCCTGGCAGAGTCAGAGACTCTCTTCACGCATGAGCGACCACCAGATTTAATGGTGGTACGATAGAGGCTGAAACCTGCAGGGTTTTTTTTTAAGGGTTAAAAGAGAAAGCTTTGGGTTTTCTAAAAAGGTTTTTAATGTTTTAAAAAAAAATAATGGTCATTTAATTTTGAAACAGCATTTCCCCTTAAATGGGTAATTTGCGCGGCCAGTCCTTCCTATTTTGCACCACCTTTAACTTAACCTGTTATGCTTCTTTCAATTTCTCCCTGAAGTTTGCATGATATTTCAATTTAGTCCGAGCTTGTGCAGTGCGTTTTGTGATTTGGAACATTTACATTTTTAATCCTTGTTCTTTTGTGTGCCTCTTATTTTGGTCTTTAACCTGTCTTGATTTATTTATTTATTTTTCCTGCTTTATTATTATTTATTTTGAATCTCCCTATATATTATTTATTTCAATTAATTTTCTTTCATGTATATTATTTATGTTAAGCTTATATATTATCAACTTTAGAAATTTGTATATATTAGTTAGTTACAACTGTTTTCATATTTTTTATATGTTTTTTGTTATGATTATTTACTTTTAAAGTCTTGAATTTTATTTTTGAATTGTTACACATTTTTTTATATATATATTATTCGACTTATTAATTATTATCTTTTATGTATACATAGTTTTTTAAAATTGTAATTCAAAATTTGTTTTTGTTATTGTTTTCTTATTTATTTATGGTTTTTATTCATTTTAAATATTTACCTTATATTATCATGTATGTATATATATTATTCTTTTGTAAAATTTATCACATAATTCATTTTTAAATTGCTTCACTATTTACTCAAGTTTTTTTTGATGTTTCATTATATATATATTATCCATTGTAATTTCATCAGTTTTTTTTAAAAAAATTATTTTCTTATATATGTCATTAATTTTATATACTTGATTATATATTTAATTTCCTTTATATAAAGTCTTGTTTTGTTTCTTAGCTTTTATTTTACGTATATATATTTTTATTTTTTGAACCGTTATTTACTTATTCTTTTTTAGATTGAAATTTTCATATTTTATCATTCTTTTTATGTAATCCTTGACATTGTTTTAGAACTATGTGAGATATTAGTTATTATTATATTTTTTCCTTAATCATTTATACTTGCATTGGAAGTTGGCATGTCATGCAATGTGAATTATCATTTAGCATTTGTATTTATATTTCATTGGTGTAATGGTTTTATTAATGAATCATAGTCTTAAAATAAATGCATTTCATTTAATGATTGCATTTTATTCAAGAGTTTTTTTTTTAATAAGGCAATGTTTTGTGATTGAAAATTTGGAAACTTGTGCCTTAATGTACTGGGTTTCAATTTACCGTTTAACCAAATAACCGAACACCTTTTTAAAATTTCAAAACGTGAGATTTGGAAACCATGAGGTGATTTTGATTTCGAGGGTTTAGGTTGTTATATCCTAACGTGCTGAATGTGATATTCTATTCCTTCAGAACAAATGAATTTTAATGTCCAATTCGAGTTTTCAAATGTTTTAAAAGAAATCACATTTCAAAATATCTTTTAAATTTTAGACATAAGGACATTGTTTAATCAATTTGGTACCAATTCTGGGCGTAACGAGAGTGCTAATCCTTCCTCGTACGTAACCGACTCCCGAACCCGTTTTCTCAAATTACGTAGGCCAAAATTGATATTTTAATAAAATAAAATATTTTATTAGGTGATCCGATCACACCTAAACAAAAAAAGGATTGGTGGCGACTCCAAACTTTCGTTTTAAAAAGTCGATTCCTGTTTTTTCAAACTAAAAAATGGTTTCGACACATGGTTTAACTCCTCATCAATAAAACTTAAGTGTAGTTAAATTATATGTAACTCAATATCTATGAATGTTAAGGTTTTTTAATCATTCCATAATAATTACTTAGTTTTCATCAGGGTGAGGAAAACTTGGTGGCTTAGTGGATTTAATTGAACTCACACTCATACCATAAATTTTGTTGATAATTATTTTAGTAAATAATTAAAAAGCTACTATTTTCATATAAAAGCCATAAATATACTATATATATATTTATCATATTCTTTTTTTTTTGTTTTTTTTTGCTATGTAATGCTTAAAATATAATTTTTCTTTTTAATAGTTGAAACTAGAAATTAAGAATAACTAGTGATAGCATTCTCACTTACTTATAAGTGCCTTATAAGTTATAGAATAGGTTTGAGTACAATCATATTCAATAAGCATGGTTTACTTTCTCAAGCATGTACACACCTTTTTTTTTTTTTTTCAAACATGGGAGAGTTAAAAAGACCATACTTCTATTAAGGACAATTTTGAACTTATTATATTTGTTGATAAATCGCAGATTTCTCCAGTAAACCATTCAACACAATCTAATTATATTTGTTGTGGTTGTGATGATTTTAGAAATGTCTTCAACCATAAAGTTTGACTTCGTTTTTTAAAATAATACATCCATTTTCATTGTTTTATCTAAATAATTTTTAAATCTAGTTGTTGGAAGTCTATCGTAAATAAAAGTTTGAGTTTGAGAGGAAATCGTCACTGTTGTTGTGGGAAAATAGTGAGATTAAATAATTTAAAATTGTATTATATATTCAACATTTTATGATATGTTTTACACCCCCTTTCTTTTAAAATTTTCTATTATAATATTTACTCTTATCAAGGAGTATAAATTATGACTTTCGCATTTCCCGTATTTAAGCAGAATACTATTCTTCACAAGTCCACGTCGATCGGTGACAATAGGTTCCAGGACAAATGAATGTTTCTCCATCGCATCGAAATTAAACTCTCCCCAGCGTGGATTTTTTTTTCTCTCCTTATGGGTAACCACAAAAAGTAAAGAGGTTTCATGGAAGAAGCGTGGTGGAGTACAAAGTGCATCCACTTTGTTCCTATATTAATGCATGTACTAATATAATAAAAAGTTCCAGTCCCTCGTCAACGTGGGATTCCTAAATATCAATCCAATGGTCATGACTCCATATCAAATTTATTATTTTTTATGAGTATTCAACAATTATATTATTAGCATTAGTGGTAAAAGTATCCAAATTATATATATAATTTTTTTTATCTATTGCATTATGCAATGTGTGAGATCTTGAAAAGAAAATTCCTTTATGATTTTTTGGTCTTAAGTGTCTTATTTCCCTTGTTCTTGCTATTTAAATCGGTAGAGGGTTCAATTGTATTGATTGCTATTTGGTTGGTGTAAGTCTCGTTCTTCTTTTCCTATATTATAGAATTTTCTTCATTAATTTTCGATGGTGTTGAGATGTGGTAGGTTTTGTATCAATGTTAATCAATTGGTTGGTTTTAGGTGAAGTTCACAAAGCAAATAATCTTCTGGTGAATTAGGAGTTATGCAAGTGCTGTCCACAATCAAGGGTAGGTGTTTGAAATAGTTCGAGTGCAATCCTTTTTGTTGAAATTGCTTTAGAATGCATTATAGTCAAGTGGTTACTCGATGAAAATTGAGGGATTGAGATTGATTTTGGGCATTTATTTGTCTATTTTTAGGTACTGTTTACTTTGAGGGTGCAGTTGTAACAAAATCGTCAAGTGTGTAACAAGAAACTCGAAAAAAGGCGACCAGCGAAAGCCAAAATTAGGGCCTGTCGACACCACACGGTCGTGTGCAACACACGATCAAGGCCATTTTGGGCCGTGTAGGCCCAAATTTCAGAATTTTTCCCTAGGGTGGTACATGTCATCACGATCGACTATGGGCCATCCAAGGGGTCGATATGTGATTATATAAGCTATTCACCATAAAATCTGTGAATTTGAAAGTAGGAAACTTGATTTAAATAACATTTATTATGTTTGATCTGTTGTGTATAAGCATGTTTAATATATGTTATACGAGCATGCATGTTATATACGTTCTGGCATCTATTATTCTGTTATATCTGATATTCTGTTTGTATCTGGCTATGAGGCGGGATATGTATTATGTGGAGGAAATGTTCTGTGTGAGCCGATATCTCACCATTATACTGGCAGCACAGCTGCGATTATTCTAAGAAGTGTCGTATGCACATTAAGCAGTATGTAGGGCTGAGTGGGTGTTTTATACTCCACGTGGTATGTTGGGATGGTCGGAACTAGTGTCTAGAGGATGGGGGTAGGATATATATATATATGTATTTGTACCACTCTGATGTGATTCTGATTTTGTTTATGAAATAAGTCTGTATTTGTTCTGCCATGTACTTGAATTTGAGATTCTATTTCTTATGAGTTACACACTAAGTTATAAAAACTCACTTTTTGTTGTCTGATAATTTCAGGTAACCTTTAGACTTAGGTGGGTCGGTGCGACAGGAGCTCGGTTACGTCCATTCTTTCCTAACCACTTTTATTTATATTAAACTTAATTAAAATTTTGGGTTAAGTTTTTTGCATATTTTGGACTCTCTGGACTTTTGGGTTTTATTTTTAATTTGGATTTTTCTAGCATGACGCTTGATAAAACGACTTTACAAAAAAAACTGTTTTATGCAATAAACTATTTTCGAGAAAGAAAAACTCGATATTTCCAAAGTATAACTTCTTAACAAATTCTGGTACAAATTACTTGATTTACTTTAAAAACATGAACAATTGACGATTTTTATGTAACAGTCCAATTTCAGTGAAATCGGAACATTGTTTCGGGACTACAAATTCGAGCTGAAAATAAAATTTATTTTTATTTTATTATATGATCCGTATTATATTATAAATGTCATGTGAAAATTTTAATAAGAAAATCTTACCGATTATGTGTTTAATTACGGGAAGGACCAAATCGTACAAAATGCAAAAGTTGGATTCTAGTAGCTAGAAGGATCAAATAGTTATGGAATTCAAAACTTAAGGTCCTTATATGATAATTAGACCATTAAAGAAAGTATGTAGATATTTTGGTATGACTCATCCATGGAAAAACAAAAAAAGTCTAAGGACTAAATTGAAAAGATGAAAAGTTATTAAATGAAAATTTAATTAAACGAAAAAGAAAAAAAATCATATCATCTTCCCCAAATATTTCTTTGGAAACCCTAGGAGAGAGGAAAAAGACTTATCAAGCTTATTTGGGTAAGTAATCAAGCCCCGTTTTTAGTAATTTTTATATTTTTGAAACTGGATAATCTAATCTATCTATTTCGAGGATTAATTTGAAAAGTTATCAAAGTATGAATTTTGGGTCATGGATGAATATGCTGGAAACATGAAATTTATGGTAGAAAATGAAAGGTTGTTGATAGATAAACAACTTTTACAAAGTAATTTTTGATGGAAACTTGATTTAGGGACTAAAATGAAAAAGTGATATAACCCATGGAAAATTCTGAAATTTGTGAAATTTATGTGCTGTAAATGTAGTATATAAATGTAACGACCTAATTTTCAGTGGTGTCGGAAATGGTGATTTGAGATCACTAAATCCGACAAATAAGATTGAACAAGATAGTAATTTAATATTTATGAGTCAAGTAATGATTTAGAAGAATTTTTGAAATGGTGAAATTAGTGAATTAAAAGAATTTATTAGGTCAAACGGGTCAAAAATGAGGTATCGAGACCTCAAAATTGAAAATCGAGCGATAAATATTTTTATAAATATTTATGGAGTGTCATTGAGTTAGTATTAAAGTTTTGTTAGAAAATTTTAACATTTGGATAGCTAATTAATTAAAAAAGACTAAATTGAAAATAGCGCAAAATTTGTTAAATTGTGAGTAAATAGCTTAAGTATTTAAAAAGATGGATTTAAAGAGCAATTAGACCCAAAGGTTAATTGCTGGACGGTTTGGGTATGAAATAAGCAAGAAAACAATGTGAACAAGGGGCAAAATTGGAAATAGCATAAAAGTTAATAGTTAAATAATGATGTAATTGAAAAATCTAGACATTTCTTCAGATTTTCTCAGCCAAAACGCCATAGAAGGTCTGGAGAAAGCTGGTTTTTCATATTTTCACATCATGTGAGTTTAATTCTTGCTTTTTTCTTGATAATTTTTATGTTTTTATGACTTTTACAATTAGGTCCACTTATAGAATTCATTAGTTTTTGATTTTATGGGTGAAATTGGAAGTTACCCTGGATGGATAAGGGAATTTTATGATGAATTATTATGAAATTTAAGTTCTAATTTCATATTAAGGTGGTTTTATTAAGTGATTTTGATAGGAAATGATATTTAGGACCTAATTGTGAAAAAGTTGTGAATTTAAGGTTTCTGTTGAAATTCAGAATATAAAAGGTTTTGAAATAGTTTATAATGATAAAATAAAGTGTTAATTGAGAAAAATTAGTTCAATTGAAGGGTAAATTGAGCAGGGACTAAATTGTGAAAACTATAAATTTTGGGGCAAAAGTGTAATTTCGAAATTTAAACAGCTTAAATTGTGAAGTGAAATAGAAATCAAATAAATGCTAATGAGTAGAAATATTTTATATTATAGATCAAGAATCCAAAGAAGAACGAGGAAAAGAAAAAGTTACGGAATAGTCCCTAAATTTCAATATCTTCTACAAATTAGCCGAGTAAGTTCATATGGTTGAATTTAGATGTTTATTTGTGAATGATTGAAGTAATGTGTTATTATATATGAATTTGTTGTGGGATTGTGTAAATTTTGTTAATGAAAGAATAAATGTGGAAATGCAAATTAGGAAAAACGCAGGATTGAGTACGTTCGTATCATGACATGTGATGAATTGACGGATAAGACCATGGTTGTTCCATGGCAAAGTGTGAAATGTAGGTATGGTATCATCCAAACTGAGTTGTGATATGTAGGTATGGTATTATCAAATCCATACTGAGTTAAGAAATATAGGTATGGCATTGCCCATACCGAGTTGTAAAATGTAGGTATAGTATTTCAATGAGGAAAACCATACTGAGTTATGAATCGTGACACTGAACAACGACGTACTCAATTTCGTAAGCCGTTTCCTAATTTGATTATAAGAAATAAAAGAAAAATGATCCAAATGAAAGAGATTGAATAGTTGTTACTGTTGAGCTCAACTATGTGAATTATTATAACAATGGTTGTGAATCGCAGGAAACTTTAGTAAATGTTTTGGTATTGTTTGGAAATATTATGTTTGGTAAGCATTACTTTTAAACCTATGAACTTACTAAGCTTCAATAAGCTTACTTGTGTGTGTTTGATATTTTTATGTAGATTGAATTGAAGTGAAGTTGGTAGATCGGATCAACACAACAAAGCACGCTATCCAGATCAATTCCAGTAGCTTTTGTTTTATGTTTGAAGATTTATATGGCATGTATAGAGTTTAAATGAAATGAAGTAAAGATGTCAACATTTTGTACTAAAACAGTTTTTGGTTAATAGCAGTAGTTTGACTTTGAAAATTCACCATAAATTATGAAAATATCATTATAGGTTGAATAAAATATGAAATTAAATCTTATTGAATCTAGTTTCACATAGAAGAAACGGTGTAAGCAAAAGGCTTTCATATCAAGAGATATTTGAATTTTTGTGAGACAAGGTCAGAGTGATTTTGAACTCCCCTGTTCTAATTTGTAAAAATCATTAAAAATTGTACAAAAATATTTAGGAGTCATAATATATATATATATATATATGGATTCCTTATTGAGTCTATTTTTAATAGAAACAATTGGCTTGGTTATTTGAATTCTGTACATGGAGAAATTTGGTTCGTAGTGCACAGGGGTCAGAGTAGCCGAACCCTGAAACAGGGGAGACTTCAACTAATAAACTGTACTAATTGGCCCAACCAAAAATTTTAGAAAACAATTAGTAAGTATATATATGAGCCTAGATTTTGGGAAAATTTACGGATTTAGATTTTGAGTTTTATAACTCGAGATATAATTTTTTTTGCGTCTGTAACGCAGTTGGACAGCTTATCTGGAAAGTGTGATATAAATTGTTTGAATTTGTTTAAGTGCTCAAATAAGTTTAGTAATGCCTCGTGCTCGACTCCGGCGATGGTCTCGGGTAAAGGGGGCGTTACAATAAATTTTAGTTAGGCTTGGAATAGGGAGTAAATTGCATAAATTTTATTTTCTGAGCCTAGAGAAGAAATGAGAATTTATGGAAAAGTTAGGGGCAAAATGGTAATTTTGCCTAGGATAAAAATTGAGTCCACTTGAATATAAAATATGATAAATAGATTTCAACTTTACTTGTATAGATCCGAATAGACCAAATTCAAAGCTAGAACGAGGAAAGGAGGAAAAATTCGGATTAGTAGATTTTTCGTACACGAACAATTGTCGAGGTAAGTTTGTTTAACTAAATTGTATATGTTTTTATGCTTGAATTAAGTTTTGTGTTTGTGAATTGTATAAATATCATATATGAATATGACGTTGAAAATATACCTGACAAAGCCCGATTAATAAAAATGTCCGATAAAGGATAAACGAGAAAAATGTTACTTTTATGCTTGGAATGAATGTGGAATGTGATCATTTAAATTATATGAATGTTATAGATGTATGAAATAATTACATACCGGGAAATGCTTGAAAATGTTAAATCTCGTTGAATAAATGAATATCGATGGATATGTGATTTCTCGAAATGAATGAGGTCCTGCATTTGTTATTGACAGGATTTAGCTCAGACGAGTAATCCTATTGACCTCATTTGGGAAAGGATTTAGCCCGGGTAATCCAGATCAAGCTCTTTAGAGCATATGTCATAAAAAGGATTTAGCCTGGACTGGTAATCCTGTCGTATACATGTGTGACTCGAGAGTGTACTCTCCGATATAGTGCCCTATGAGTACCATTGGACATGAATTGATGGATTCTGATTTGTACACCTCGAGTGTACTACCTGTGTAACCATCGATATTTTAGATAAATTCAACGGGTAAAAATCTTGATATAAAAGATATGGATAAGAAATGAGTTATTACACGTATCCGGCTGAAATACAAGTAAATGATGATACATGACATATGATATTTGAAAATATGAGATGATGATATTTGTACATGTACTTTATTTTATAAATATATGTTCATTCTTGATTATAGACTTGTACACCTTGAGTGTACTAATTGTAACATTGATGTTTTGAGTAATATGAGTAAAGTTTTGATATGAAATGATCTAAACTCGAAATGAATTATTATGAAATTATACTAGAAATAATGAGATGAATTATGCATGTTGAATGAATACATGTTGTGGAAAACATATGTGCTTGGAAACTTGATTATTATTGAGCCCATATATGTTTTGATGTTAATATGAAATATATCACTAACAAGGGCAATGAGAATGTGTGTAGGGCTTGAGATCAAATTGATTGATTATGCTTTACATAGTTACCTCAAATTAGAATGAATGGTAAGTTAAGTACCATGTTATACGAACTTACTAAGCATTTTTTGGTTACTTAGTTTTATTTCCCTGTTTTAGAGTAAATCGAAAGCTCGTTGGATTGGAAGCTCAACGGAGATCATTCACACTATCCATCGGCCCATGTCTGCACAATATGGTAAATCAATTTTGGTTGTAATGGCATGTATAGGATATATTGGTCATATTGGCATGTAAATATAAATGATGCTTGTAATCTAGCCATTGGAATGACTAGTGCAAATGATGCTTGTAAATGATGCTTGTAAATGTAAATGATGCTTTTAATCGCACCATATGTGTACGTATGTGAAGGTAGTAGTGACCAAACGTTATAGTGGAAATCAGTGATCATATCACCTTTAGTGGCAAAAATTCCACTACAACTTACTTAGATGATTCCTTCATGGCCAGTTAGCTTCTATGATAGGTTTAGTTGTATTGGAACGTGTATTTAAATTAAATAATAAAAATATATTTTTATTAAAAACCAAAATATTAATATCAAAATATATTTTAATAATTTAGAATATAAACATTTGTTGTGTGTTCTTCTCTATCTCTCTCAGGTAGTGGTATATGTATATTTATATGATATGAGTATTGTTTATTGACATGACATGCTTAATGCATATAAACACGTATCCTACTCTAGACACAACACATATTTATACAACCTTATGCAAGTGTAACCTCACAGAAGAGCGAGCTCATTAGGATACGGCCTAAACTCATTCGAGTTTTGAGCCGGTGATAAAAATTATCCTAACAACATTAAAAAAATTGGAATTATATTCATGAACAGATTTTATAACTTGAATATGTAAAACAAAAGAGTATATGAAGTAATAGAGTAATGGCAAGCATAAGATAAAGCAGCCTAGACCAGCATTACTATTTGGCAACATGAATAGGAATGGATATGTAGAGGATCATGTCAAAGGAAAAGATTTGGTTAAACTCTGCTAGATTTGATGTTTGTGTTAAAAATTATCCCCCCTATTTTTGTTATTTGATTGAACTCAATGCACATTTTTTTTCCTGTGGATTAGATTGACAGCGGATTCAAAGTTTTGTATTGCATTTCATCCAAAGTTGATGGATATCTTTATCGATGAGTAACATAAGAATTATAACTTTTTTTTAGGATAACTTCTCTTCCCTACTAATAAACAATAGTGAACAAATGGGCTTACAATACTAGAAATTCGTCCTACTTGTTGGACATATATATATATTCAACAAGCCCTATTGGATTCTCTCTTATTAGATGTTTTGATTTACTTTAAGCCTAATTCAATATGGCTTCATTTATGTAAGAAAATTATAAATAAAAAACATCAAAATTTTTCTATTTATTCGGTTTATTGGGTTTCATATTCAGTTTAATTTGTTTATTCGGTCAGTGTAACAGCCTAATTTTCAGTAGTGTCGGAACAGTTATTCGAGATCACTAAATCCGAAAAATGAGTAGGAAATATTATTAATTTAGTGAGTATAAGTTAAATGTGAAGTTAGGAAAAATTTTGAAGTAGTGAATAGTGTACTAAAAATAAATATTAAAATAATTAGAATAAAAAAAAAGTATCGAGACCTCAGGAATTTTAAATCGAGCCATAAATATTTTTATAAATATTTATGGAGTGTTAATAAGTCAGTATTAAAGTTTCGTCAAGAAATTTTAAAGTTTTGATAGTTAATTGAACAAAAAGGACTAGATTGTATTAAATGTAAAATTGTGAGAAATGATTAAATAGCTTAAATGATAAAAGAAAGAGGGTTTAAAAGGAAAATAGACCCAAGGGCTCTTTGGGCTGGACGGCAATGGCATGAAATCAACAAGAAAATAAGGAGAATTAAGGGCAAAATTGCAAAATTGCAAAATTTACTTAATAAAGCTAGGACTAAAGTGGAATTATCTAGATTTCTTTTTATTTTTCGGCATTCTCATCAGAAAAAACACCATGGAAGAGTTCCCTTAAGCTGTTTTTCATATTTTTACTTCAAGTAAGTTCAATTCTTGATTATTTCTTGAATTTTTTGTGTTTTTGTGACTTTTACAACTAGGTCCACTTGTTAAATTCATTAGTTTTTGATTCTATGAAAGAAATTAAAAGTTGCTATGAATATTTTCTGGAAGTATATGATGATTTGGCATGGAATTAGAGCTTTATATTGTTTATATGCTGATTTTATTGAAAGAATTGAATAGAAAGTGAATGTTTGGGACCTAATTGTAAAAGAGTTTGAAGTTAGAGTTTTATGTAGAAATTATGAATTTAAATAGTTATGAAATAACTTATAATGTTTAGGAAAAGTATTAATTGAGAAAATTATCTTAATTGAGGGGTTAATTGAGCAAGGACTGAATTGTATGAATTGTGAAATTTGGGGCAAAATGGAAATTAACATTTTGCACTAAAATTGTTTTGGACAGCAGCAGTAGTCTAACTTTGAAAAATAACCAAAAATTGTAGAAATGGAATTAAAGGATGAATAAAATATGAAATTAAAGCTTATTGAGTCTAGTTTCTTATAGAATTAATTATGTAAGCAATAGAATTGTAAATCGTGAGATATGATAAATTTTGTGAGACAAGGTCAGAATGATTTCGGGTTCCCCTGTTCTGACTTTGTAAAATCATCAAAAATTGGATAAAAATAATTAGGGGCTTAAATTTATATGTTTAGAATCCTGAATGAGTCTATTTTCAAGAGAAACAAATGATAATATCATTTCAATCCTGTACGAGGAGATAATTAATTTTTAGTGAAGAAGGGTCGGAACTGTCAGACAGCAGAATAGGGGAGACTTCAATGAATAAACTGTATTAATTGGCTAAACCAAAAATTATTAAATTTTTATGGTAAGAAGGTATATGAGTATAGTTTTAGGAAAAAATTGTGGATCTTAATTTTGAGTTTCGTAACTCCAGATATAAATAATTTAGTGACTACAAAACGGGTGGATAGTCTGAATATTCACATAAGTAATTAGTGAAAATTATGGATAAGGTTACTTACAAGTGTGTTATTTATACCAAGGATGTGGATGGAGAGGAGGAGGAGGAAAAATATATGAATGACTCGTGTATAAATTAAGCACATGCATGATTATAATCGATAAGTGTTGGATTAGAAATGATATAATGTTTTATTTGAAATATTTATTATGAAATTATGATTATTGTTATAATACAAAATTTGAACTTGTGAATTTATATGGCTAAGTTTTAGTGATTATCTGTTAATTTTATGAATTTCATGATGTGTTATTTCATATGTATTGATGATAAAATCGTGAATAATGTAAAAGTATGAAAATTGAATAAATGATCAAATTGAGCATTTCAGTTCAATGACAAGATGAATTGAAGGAAAAGACCATGGTTGGACCATGGCAACAAGTGATAAGTGATAGCTTCGGCTACATTTATCTAATCAAGGATAAGTGAAAGTGATAAGTAATAGTTTTGGCTACACTTATCTGATCAAGGACAAATGACAAGTGAAAAGTGGTAGCTTCGGCTACCTGATTAGTGAAAAGTGGTAGCTTCTGCTACCTGATCAGTGAAAAATGGTAACTCTGACTACCTGATCAGTGAAAAATGGTAGCTCCGGCTACCTGATCAGTGAATAGTGGTAGCTTCGGCTACAAGTGACAAGTGATTTCCGTATAAGACCATATCTGGGATATGACATCGGTGTGATATATGCTACTGTATAAGACCATATCTGGGATATGGCATCAGTGAGATATGTGATTCGTGTAAGACCATAGTTGGGCTATGGCATCAATATGTGATATGTGATTACGTGTAAGACCATAGCTGGGCTATGACCACAGTTGAACTATGGCATCGAGTAAACGAAGTACTCAATTCCGTAAGACGTTCACTAATTTGACAAAGTTTGGTAAGTGTTACATGGAATTATGTGATACAAGAAGTACGAGTTGATAAGATATGAGTATAGAACTTGGTTGATAAATGAATTCATTTGTGATTATATAATTGTTCATCTTGAATGTACTGTCCATATGTATTGATAATTCAAACGTATTAATGAATAAAGTTCCGACATGGAATAAATTGAACACGAGACAAATAATTATGAAATTGAACTCGGAATTCATGAAAATGACGGTTATTGATATATGGAGACATGAGACATTGGTATATAAATATGGAAAATGTTTGATAAATGTGTTTATTCATAATTATGGAATTATATACCTCATGTGTACTATTTGCATAAAGATGGTATTTCAAATACTTTGGTTATTTAAGCTTAAATATGAAACAGTATGAAATCAAGATAAGTTGTTATAAAAATATATTTAGATTACAGAGATATGGTTGATATATGTTGTATGATTACATAACATGAAATTGTGTATATATATGAGAAATTTAATGAGAAATGAGCCCATACACGTTTCTTGTTATTTATATGAAGTGTACAACTCACAAGGGTGATGAAGTTCTAAACAGAGAGTTACACAGGTTGAAAACACGGGCGTGTGACTCTCCAAAGTGTGAAAATTTTCTAAGTGTTGCAAAAGTTTCATATGTTTACGGTTTGGTCCCGAACCACCCTGAATGTATGTTTTGAGCCCCATAGGTCCATATAAGGGACGTTAAACATATGTATGAAAGTTTTTAATTTAGAATAAATTTTATGGCTGATTTTTACATGATTGATCATATTAAGTTCGGTAATGCCTTGTACCCTGTAATGGCCCAAATTTGAGGTTATCGGAACAGTGGTTTCGGAACCACAAATCCGATGAGAAAAATTTTATTTTTATTATATTTTTATGGTCTACAATTTCACAAAATGATTTTTTGAAAATTTCGTTCGAAAATTTCGACGTTTGGGCACTCAATTTAGTCAAAAGGACTAAATTGTAAAAAGTGCAAAAGTTTAGTTCTACATGTTAGAGGTGTCCAATTGTTATGAAACTTTAAATTGGAGGTCCTTATATGGTAATTATACCATTAGTAACTTGGTAGACAAAAATGGACATGAGATAAGTGAAATAGAAAATTTTTAAGTTAGGGGCAATTTGGTAATCTAGTAATTAAAATGAATTAAAAGGGAAAAAGATGGCAAAAATCATCATCTTCTTCATATGAACGAAATCAGCAAGGGGGGAAGCCATAGTTAGGGTTTTCAAGCTTCCAAGCTCCATAGTAAGTGATCCCAAGCCCCGTTTTTAATGTTCTTTACGTTTTTGAGATCCCGGTAGCTTAATTTAGCTTATTCTAGCAATAATTTAACCTAGGGTTTATATTTGGAAAAATACCCATAGGTGAAAAGTGTTTATTTTGATGTTTTATGATAGAATATGAAGCTATAAATTATGTTAAACAACTTTTGCTAAGCGATTTTAAGTGAAAACGAGTAAAACGACATAATCGGTAAAAATACCTAATGTTCATAAGTACATGTTAGAGTGGGAATTTGATGTTGCCATAGAAGGGAAAAATGTTCAGAATGTTATAAAACATAAGAATAAGAGATGAAGTTTAATTTCCGAGCCTTGGGGCAAAAATGTAATTATGTAAAAGTTTAGGGGCAAAATTATAATTTTGAAAAAGTTAGAGTCGAGGGCTGTTTTGATGAATGTGATTATTAAATAAGTTAAATTTACTATTTTAGATCAAGAAGTACGAAACTCGAGGTTAGACAAAGGGAAGAATAAAGTTGAAGACTAAGTTGGTGAATTTGGCTATAATTGGTACCGAGGTAAGTTTACGGTAAATAAATGCAATATTTCAATATTTATTATTAATGCTGTTAATTTCCAGCAATTATGAATTTATTTTATGAATTTATTTGATGATGATCCAAGCATGAAATGATAGAAAATTAAAATTTAAAAGTCCCGTTGATACATAAGGATGGTACTGGATACGAATGTCATGACATTTGGGTAAAGAGATCCCATGTAAGACCATGTCTGGGACATGGCATTGGCATCCTTAAGATCATGAGAGGTCCCCTGTAAGACCATGTCTGGGACATGGCATGGGCACCGAGACGAGAGGTCCCATGTAAGACCATGTCTGGGACATGGCGTTGGCACCGAGATGAGAGGTCCCCTATAAGACCATGTCTGGGACATGGCATGGGCACCATCACGAGAACATCCCATGTAAGACCATGTCTGGGACATGGCTTTGGCACGTTATTATCAGAAGAGACCCGAGTATCCTTATTATTCCAATGTAGCTCAACGGGCTTGTAAACGAATCATGTTCATGAAAGTTCAGTTTAAAGCATAAATGGCAAGCTCAGGTAAGTTGTAAGACTTAAGAACTTATTATACTATCAATTGATGTTCAACGATGCAGCAAGGATTGAGTAAGTTATGCACACAAGTATTCTAAGTAAACAAGTAAGAGAACTAGTATAAGATTAACTAAAGAGTAAACTAGAGATATAGACATTGAGTTTAATTATTTAAGTTAAATATTGTTATTTATTTGCTAGTAAACTTACTAAGCTTTATGCTTACTTCTTTTATTTCTCTTTCTCTTATAGTATTGCAAAGCTACTTCAAGGATCCTAAAGAAGTCGGAGATCGTCCACACTATCAACTACAACTGCTCGGTATTTTATATCGAAACACGTTTGAGTTATGGCATGTATAGGGATTTAGTTATTTTGTATGTTTGTAATGATGATTTTGCTAATGAGTGATGTGTAAGTATTTGATGATGTATGGTTATTAAAATGATTAAGGATGAAGGTGTTTGTTGTTATGAAAGATTAGGTGATAAATTATGCATGGAAATCATGAAAGGATAAAATTTTGCAAAGAAACAGAATTCAGGCAGCATAGTGACGTGAATTTGAAAAATCACCCAAGATAGTATAAAATGAATTAGAGGGTGAATGATATATGGAATTAAATCTTGTTGAGTCTATTTTCATGGAAAAATAACGGTGTAGAAAAAGGAAATTTATATTTTAAGATATGTGAATTTTAGTAAGATAGGGTCAGAACTGTTTTTGGAGTCCCCTGTTCTGAGTTTAGAAAATAATTAAAAATTGTAAAAAAATGGTTATGAGTTGAAATTTACATGCTTAGATTTCTTAATGAGTCTATTTTCTGTAGAAACAAGTAAGAACTTCACATGAAAATCCTACAGTGAGAAAACTTATTTTTAGTGGCTAGAGGTCAGGGCAGTCAGGTGGTGAAACAGGGGAGACTTTAACTAATAAACTGTACTAATTTGCTGAACCAAAAATTATAAAAATTTTATTGTGAGTATATATATGAGTCTAGTTTCAGGGAAAATTTACGGAATTAAATTTCGAGTTCTGTAGCTCAAGTTATAATTAATTTAGTAACTGCTGCGCGATTGGACAGATTTGCTGCGAATAATGAAATAAATTTTCAAACCTAGTTTTTATGCTCCGAATTGGTAAGATAAGCTAAGTAATGCCTCGTGCTCGACTCCGAAAACGGTCTCGGGTAAGGGGTGTTACATTTTATTGGTATCAGAGCAGATTTAGTCGGTTCTCGGAAATACTCAGTAAGAATAAGAGTCTACCTATACATGCCATACTTATATATTTTGATAGTGTGACGACTCCTGATGATTTTAAAATGTTTTCTTTTATAGTTATGGATCCTGAACGAGCTAGTACAGATGAAGTAGAGAGTAATACGCCTATTCCCGCAGAAGGGACGGTGCCATCAGATGTTAATGTTAGTGAAAGACCTGCATCAGATAGACAGGGAGGAGGAGCTAGAGAAGCCTTCTTCCAAGCCATGACTGATTGGTTTGCCGAGTTCGTTCGTACGAATCCGGCTGTAAGACCTCCACCCCCTCAAGATTCACAGGTTCCCCATGTAGCTTCCCCAGCTGCAGGTATATTTATCAGGGAGAGACCACCTGTTGATAAGATTAGGAAGCAAGGGGCTGAAGAATTTCGGGCTACCAAAGATGACGATGCAGAAAAAGCAGAATTCTGGCTTGAGAATACCATCAGGGTTTTTGAAGAATTATCTTGTACACCGGAAGAATGATGAAGTGTGTGGTCTCACTTCTCAGAGATTCCTCTTATCATTGGTGGAAGACTCTCGTGTCTATCGTACCGAATTAGAGGGTTACTTGGGATTTCTTTCAGGAGGAGTTTCGAAAGAAGTACATCAGCCAGAGATTTACAGAGCAGAAAAGGAAGGAGTTTCTTGAGCTAAAACAAGGTAAGATGTCCGTGACTGAATATGAACGCGAATTTGTCAGACTTAGTAAGTATGCTCGGGAATTTGTATCCACCGAAGCCAACATGTGCAAGAGATTTGAAGATGGGCTTAATGATGACATCCGACTATCAGTGGGTGTATTGGAAATCAGAGAGTTTGTTGTTCTGGTAGAAAGAGCTTGTAAAGTAGAAGACTTGTTAAAAGAAAAAGAGAAGAGCAAAGCTGAAGCTGGAGCGCAGGATACAAAGAAGAGGAAAATGAGTAAATCATTTCAGTCTACATCTAAGAGGCCTAGGGAGCTCTCTAGCGGATCACATTTTCCACATATATATTCTGGCCGAAGCAGAAGTAGAAGATTCGAGGGTTTTAGAGCTCAAACCACTACAGTTGCAAGTACTGGTAGTACTCGACCTCCTAGACCGGAATGTCCTCAATGTGGGAGACGCCACCCCGGAGAGTGTAGAGCAGGTGAAAATGTTTGTTTCAGATGTGGAGCATCCGATCACTTTATTCGGGATTGTCCTGAAACAACTAAAAGAGAAGAAATAACGAGTGCGAGATCAGGTAATGCTCCTACCAGAGGTAGACCGCAGAGAAACCCAGGAGTGGGGGCAAGTAATAGGGGTGCATTCAAAGATTCAGCGGTTAGATCAGATGTTAGAGCACCTGCAAGATCATATGCTATTCGAGCTCGTGAAGAGGCGTCATCTCCTGATGTAATTGCGGGTACATTTTCTCTCTATGATACTACTGTTATTGCATTAATTTATCCTGGCTCTACACATTCATATATATGCACAAAATTAGCATTTGTTAAAAATTTGTCTGTTGAACCTACTGAATTTATGGTTAAAGTCTCGAACCCCCTGGGCCAGTTTGTGATAGTGGATAAAGTTTGTAAAAATTGTCCACTGATGGTAAAAGGTATTTGTTTCCCGGTTGACTTGATGTTATTGCCTTTTGATGAGTTTGATGTGATATTGGGCATGGATTGGTTAACTCAGCATGATGCAGTAGTAAACTGTAGACAAAAATATGTTGTGTTGAAATGCCAGAATGGAGAATTACTTTGGGTTAAATCTAATCAGACAAAGGGATTATCCGATATGATTTCAGTTATGACAGCTCAGAGGTGTGTTAGAAAAGGGTATGATGTTTATTTGGCGTATGTGTTGGATACTAAGGTATCTGAGTCAAAGATACAGGCAGTGCCAGTTGTATGTGAATTTTCTGATGTATTTCCAGAGGAGTTACCAGGGTTGCCACCAGAAAGAGAAGTGGAATTTTCTATAGATCTGATTCCAGGAACTGCCCCAATTTCCATAGCTCCGTATCGTATGGCTCCTACAGAATTAAAAGAGTTAAAGGCACAGTTACAGGAACTTGTTGACAGAGGTTTTGTTCGTCCGAGTCATTCACCTTGGGGTGCTCCAGTTCTGTTTGTGAAAAGGAAAGACGGGTCTTTGAGATTGTGTATTGACTATCGGCAGCTTAATAAGGTAACTATAAAGAATAAGTACCCATTGCCTCGAATTGATGACTTATTTGATCAACTGAAAGGTGCCACAGTATTTTCAAAGATTGATCTCCGATCGGGTTATTATCAGTTACGGGTAAAAGAGCCAGATGTGCCAAAGACAGCTTTCAGAACCAGGTATGGGCATTATGAGTTTCTGGTTATGCCGTTTGGGTTGACTAATGCACCTGCAGTATTCATGGATTTGATGAACCGGATATTCAGACCGTATCTAGATAGGTTTGTAGTAGTTTTTATTGATGACATTTTAGTTTATTCTCGGGATGAAACTGAGCATGCAGAACATTTGAAAATAGTGTTGCAAATTCTGCGTGAAAATAAACTTTATGCTAAATTCAGTAAATGTGAATTTTGGCTTCGAGAGGTAGGTTTTCTCGGACATATTGTATCCGCAGAAGGCATCAGGGTAGATCCGAGTAAAATTTCAGCTATTGTCAATTGGAGTCCACCGAAGAATGTATCTGAAGTTAGAAGTTTCTTGGGTTTAGCTGGTTATTATCGGAGATTTGTAAAAGGGTTTTCTATGATAGCTTCTCCAATGACCCGTTTATTACAGAAAGATGTTAAATTTGAATGGACAGAAAAATGCCAGCAAAGTTTCGACCGATTGAAGGAGTTGTTAACGAAAGCACCTGTGTTGGTACAGCCTGAATCGGGTAAGGAATTTATTATTTATAGTGATGCATCATTAAATGGTTTGGGTTGTGTCTTGATGCAAGAAAATAAAGTAATAGCCTATGCTTCAAGACAACTTAAGCCACATGAAAGAAACTACCCGGTACATGATCTCGAGTTAGCTGCTATTGTATTTGCATTGAAAATATGGCGGCATTATTTGTATGGTGAAAAGTGTCATATTTATACTGATCACAAAAGCTTGAAATATTTGATGACACAGAAAGATTTGAATTTGAGACAACGCAGGTGGCTTGAATTGATAAAGGATTATGATTTGGTTATTGATTACCATCCGGGTAAGGCTAACGTGGTAGCTGATGCTTTGAGCCGAAAATCTCTATTTGCTTTACGAGCTATGAATACCCGGTTGTCACTGTCTAATGATGGTTCAATCATAGCTGAATTGAGAGCTAAATCAACATTTCGTCAACAAATATGTGAAGCACAGAGGAATGATGAGAAATTACAGGCTAAACGGGTGCATTGTGAGTCAGGTAATGATTCAGAATTTCAGATTGGAACTGATGGGTGTTTATTATTCAGAGGCAGAGTATGTGTACCGAAGAATTCAGAACTTGTACAGAAGATTTTACACGAAGCACACAGTGGTATTATGTCCGTACATCCGGGAGGTAATAAAATGTATAATGACTTGAAAAAGATGTATTGGTGGCCGGGTATGAAACGTGATATCTCTGAGTTTGTATCAAGATGTTTAGTATGTCAGCAGGTTAAGGCTGAACATCAGGTACCTTCGGGGTTGCTTCAGCCAATCACTATACCGGAATGGAAATGGGAAAGAATCACTATGGATTTTGTATCTGGGTTACCGTTATCTCCGAGGAAGAAAGATGCCATTTGGGTAATTGTCGACCGATTGACAAAGTCCGCGCACTTTTATCCTAGTATGTATGGATTATTCTTTAGATAAATTGGCTGGATTGTATATATCTGAGATTGTTAGACTACATGGAGTGCCTGTCTCCATTATATCAGACAGAGATCCCCGATTTACGTCTCGTTTCTGGAACAAATTGCAAGAAGCTTTGGGTACTCAGTTGTATTTCAGTACTGCATTTCATCCTCAGACAGATGGCCAATCTGAGCGTGTAATTCAGGTATTGGAAGATATGCTCCGACGTTGTGCATTAGAGTTTCAAGGTAATTGGGAAAGGTATCTACCTTTGATTGAATTTGCTTATAATAACAGTTATCAGTCCAGTATTAAAATGGCTCCGTATGAAGCTTTGTATGGTAGAAAATGTAGAACACCATTATATTGGACAGAGCTCAGTGAAAAGAAGATACACGGGGTTGATTTGATTCGGGAAACAAAAGAAAAAGTAAGACTGATTCGGGATAGTTTAAAAGCAGCTTCCGATCGTCAAAAGTCATACGCCGATCTTAAACGAAGGGAGATTGAATTTCAGGTGGGTGATAAAGTATTCTTAAAAGTGTCTCCTTGGAAGAAAGTTCTCCGGTTCGGTCGAAAGGGTAAATTGAGTCCAAGATTTATCGGACCATATGAGATTATAGAAAGAATTGGACCAGTTGCTTACCGATTGGCTTTACCACCGGAACTCGACAAAATTCATAATGTATTTCATGTATCTATGCTACGACGGTATCGATCAGATCCTTCACATGTTATTACTCTAACAGAAGTAGAAATTCAGCCGGATATGACTTATAATGAAGAACCGGTTAAAGTATTAGCATGAGAAACAAAGGAGCTTAGAAACAAAAAGGTAAATCTGGTGAAAGTGCTATGGCAAAAGCACGGGATTGAGGAAGCAACATGGGAACCGGAAGAGACAATGAGGAAGCAATACCCGAATCTCTTTACTGGTAAGATTTTCGAGAACGAAAATCCTAAAAAGGGGGGAGAGTTGTAATGGCCCAAATTTGAGGTTATCGGAACAGTGGTTTCGGAACCACAAATCCGATGAGAAAAATTTTATTTTTCTTATATTTTTATGGTCTACAATTTCACAAAATGATTTTTTGAAAATTTCGTTCGAAAATTTCGACGTTTGGGCACTCAATTTAGTCAAAAGGACTAAATTGTAAAAAGTGCAAAAGTTAAGTTCTACATGTTAGAGGTGTCCAATTGTTATGAAACTTTAAATTGGAGGTCCTTATATGGTAATTATACCATTAGTAACTTGGTAGACAAAAATGGACATGAGATAAGTGAAATAGAAAATTTTTAAGTTAGGGGCAATTTGGTAATCTAGTAATTAAAATGAATTAAAAGGGAAAAAGATGGCAAAAATCATCATCTTCTTCATATGAACGAAATCAGCAAGGGGGGAAGCCATAGTTAGGGTTTTCAAGCTTCCAAGCTCCATAGTAAGTGATCCCAAGCCCCGTTTTTAATGTTCTTTACGTTTTTGAGATCCCGGTAGCTTAATTTAGCTTATTCTAGCAATAATTTAACCTAGGGTTTATATTTGGAAAAATACCCATAGGTGAAAAGTGTTTATTTTGATGTTTTATGATAGAATATGAAGCTAGAAATTATGTTAAACAACTTTTGCTAAGCGATTTTAAGTGAAAACGAGTAAAACGACATAATCGGTAAAAATACCTAATGTTCATAAGTACATGTTAGAGTGGAAATTTGATGTTGCCATAGAAGGGAAAAATGTTCAGAATGTTATAAAACATAAGAATAAGAGATGAAGTTTAATTTCCGAGCCTTGGGGAAAAATGTAATTATGTAAAAGTTTAGGGGCAAAATTGTAATTTTGAAAAAGTTAGAGTCGAGGGCTGTTTTGATGAATGTGATTATTAAATAAGTTAAATTTACTATTTTAGATCAAGAAGTACGAAACTCGAGGTTAGACAAAGGGAAGAATAAAGTTGAAGACTAAGTTGATGAATTTGGCTATAATTGGTACCGATGTAAGTTTACGGTAAATAAATGCAATATTTCAATATTTATTATTAATGCTGTTAATTTCCAGCAATTATGAATTTATTTTATGAATTTATTTGATGATGATCCAAGCATGAAATGATAGAAAATTAAAATTTAAAAGTCCCGTTGATACATAAGGATGGTACTGGATACGAATGTCATGACATTTGGGTAAAGAGATCCCATGTAAGACCATGTCTGGGACATGGCATTGGCATCCTTAAGATCATGAGAGGTCCCCTGTAAGACCATGTCTGGGACATGGCATGGGCACCGAGACGAGAGGTCCCATGTAAGACCATGTCTGGGACATGGCGTTGGCACCGAGATGAGAGGTCCCCTATAAGACCATGTCTGGGACATGGCATGGGCACCATCACGAGAACATCCCATGTAAGACCATGTCTGGGACATGGCTTTGGCATGTTATTATCAGAAGAGACCCGAGTATCCTTATTATTCCAATGTAGCTCAACGGGCTTGTAAACGAATCATGTTCATGAAAGTTCAGTTTAAAGCATAAATGGCAAGCTCAGGTAAGTTGTAAGACTTAAGAACTTATTATACTATCAATTGATGTTCAACGATGCAGCAATGATTGAGTAAGTTATGCACACAAGTATTCTAAGTAAACAAGTAAGAGAACTAGTATAAGATTAACTAAAGAGTAAACTAGAGATATAGACATTGAGTTTAATTATTTAAGTTAAATATTGTTATTTATTTGCTAGTAAACTTACTAAGCTTTATGCTTACTTCTTTTATTTCTCTTTCTCTTATAGTATTGCAAAGCTACTTCAAGGATCCTAAAGAAGTCGGAGATCGTCCACACTATCAACTACAACTGCTCGGTATTTTATATCGAAACACGTTTGAGTTATGGCATGTATAGGGATTTAGTTATTTTGTATGTTTGTAATGATGATTTTGCTAATGAGTGATGTGTAAGTATTTGATGATGTATGGTTATTAAAATGATTAAGGATGAAGGTGTTTGTTGTTATGAAAGATTAGGTGATAAATTATGCATGGAAATCATGAAAGGATAAAATTTTGCCAAGAAACAGAATTCAGGCAGCACAGTGACGTGAATTTGAAAAATCACCCAAGATAGTATAAAATGAATTAGAGGGTGAATGATATATGGAATTAAATCTTGTTGAGTCTATTTTCATGGAAAAATAACGGTGTAGAAAAAGGAAATTTATATTTTAAGATATGTGAATTTTAGTAAGATAGGGTCAGAACTGTTTTTGGAGTCCCTGTTCTGAGTTTAGAAAATAATTAAAAATTGTAAAAAAATGGTTATGAGTTGAAATTTACATGCTTAGATTTCTTAATGAGTCTATTTTCTGTAGAAACAAGTAAGAACTTCACATGAAAATCCTACAGTGAGAAAACTTATTTTTAGTGGCTAGAGGTCAGGGCAGTCAGGTGGTGAAACAGGGGAGACTTTAACTAATAAACTGTACTAATTTGCTGAACCAAAAATTATAAAAATTTTATTGTGAGTATATATATGAGTCTAGTTTCAGGGAAAATTTACGGAATTAAATTTCGAGTTCTGTAGCTCAAGTTATAATTAATTTAGTAACTGCTGCGCGATTGGACAGATTTGCTGCGAATAATGAAATAAATTTTCAAACCTAGTTTTTATGCTCCGAATTGGTAAGATAAGCTAAGTAATGCCTCGTGCTCGACTCCGAAAACGGTCTCGGGTAAGGGGTGTTACATACCCTATTCTAGGCTCGGAATACGAGTAGGGGGTGTTACAGTCAGCTTTCAGTTTTGACATTTTAAACCAATTAAACCATGAGCCATAAGGTTATAAGTCCATTACCCATTTACATATGCAAACCAAAATTCAATCTTCAACCCAAATGCTTATTAAAAGTTAATACTCTTACGGTATGTTTGGTTGGGCTGAATGACTATTCCATTCAGGCCCAATTCTGATTTTTACAGTGAAATGCTCCAAAACAAATGTTTGGTTTGGATGAACTATGGATTACAAGTGGGGTTGTTTAACACTCTATTATAATTAGGCCCGGAATAGTCATTCCTTAGTCTCCTTTCTAAATCTCAATTCAATGCTCTAACGAATAGAGGATAAATAATTTATTCCATCTATTCCCTCATTTATTCCTAAGCTTCTTCCCTATCTAGAAAATCTCAAACCCACCAACCTCATTCAGTTCTAGTATTAGTTTGGAGGCTATAAATCTCTTTATCATCCAACTGTTTCACTAGATTCAAATTTGCTACAATTGATTTAAATCTCTTTCAATCGATTTTTATCAGTTACAATCGATTTAAATCTATTTAAATCTATTTAAATTTGTTTCATCTTTATTATTGGTTTGCTTTGGAAGCTTTTAGCATTGTGGTTGTTTTAGCTTGATTATGGTGGCATCTTTGCTATTATTTATCTTTTTATAGTTAGAGAATTTTTTAACTAATATCACCCTTTATATGTAATTGTAGGTTGTCGATATTTGTAAGTGTGATTCATGTAGTGGTGAAGTAATATAACTTTTTTGTATGTAATTGTAGGATGATATAATGACATGGAAGTATGTAATACTAATATTGTCACTTTTTGTATATGTGTAAATGAATTTTCTACTATAATTAGACTCTTGAAGCTGACCAAGGTTTGTTATGTTAAGATAGATGCTGAGATCGTTGTTGGATTACGTTGGTGCTACTTTTTTAACTATATTTTGATTTTGATAGTAACACTCTGTAACAATACTAGCGATGTTATTAAGAAAAAATATAATGTTACTATAGCGGAATATAATGTTGGATATTTAGTAAACGTATGTAAGTGGTATAATTGGATATTCAATTTATAAAACATAAGGTTATGTGCAAATACAAAAATAATGGTATATAATAAAGTATACTAAAATATAATTGAATTAGATGTTAAAAAAAAACTAAATGGTGTATTTTTCATTTCAACATTTAACGCTTTTGGTTTTTTAATGATTTTTACAAAAATAAAACATAATTTAATTTATTAAAGAGCATATTTGTCATTTGAGTTTTTTTTTTTTGCTATTATGTATATATTCCTCTCAACCAAATGAATGAATATTATTACAATACTCATTCCATTTCATCCAACCAAATTACTATTATGTTTATTAAATTCCATTACAGTCCTATTTCATTCTAGTGAATCAAACGTGTCATTAAAAGCTCTAACCTACTCAAATTTAAAATTCAATACGCATTAATATTTAAAATCTAAGTTGATAAATTAAATTGTTTATGATATTCATTTCAATTTTTATCATTTAATATATATAAAAAAACTCAAATTAATATATACCGGTTAAGAATAGTAAAAGACATGAAAATTGTATGTTGGATTGTTGGCCATGTAAGAAAATAAATATTTTGAGTTAATTAAAAATTATTTGATTTAATTTTTAATATTTTTATAATAAATTTGAAATAAAATTATTCTTTTCCAATTACAAAAATTAATTCTGTAAGAGGCCCAATCTGCCCGGGCCCATACAGAAACCAAAATAAAAAATAAAATAAAATAATAAAAATAAAATTAAAGTCCAATGTCCCTTTTACAAACATTGAGGCCCAAACCAAATTAAAGCCCAAACTAAACCCAATGCTAGACCTAAACAAATAGCCCAAATTCATCTAACCTTAGCCCAAAATTTCAGCCCAAAACCTAAAGACATTTCAGCAAACCCTAGCTAGACCAACGCCGCAAGACACCACATGCACCTCCGTACGGCCATATCCACGTCAATGGAACCTGCGAGAAGAAAAATAACAGCACAGCAACAGCAAAGAAATAACAAACAAAAAAGGAAAAAACTTTTGTATTTTCATTTGGATTCGGCTATAAAAAGCCAAAGAATCAGTGTAAATTTTTTTTTACGTATACACGCATACTGAATACAAAGAAAGGAATCAAAATTTTAAAAGGCGATTTTTTATTCCAATATTCTCTAATTTTTGGTCTTTCATTAGAATTTATATGCATTTGAAAACAAAGAGAAAACAAGGGATTTACCTTACGAATAGGCCATTAGGTTCAGTCTCCTTTGTTGAAATCGAAGTTTAGAGGGGATTTTTCGGCTGAAAGCAGCAACCCTCGAAGCCCGAACCTGTTAGCCGCCGTTCAAGGTGGAGGATTGGCATTTAGGAGAGGGTATTAGGAATCAGGTAAGGGAGAAATAAGAATAGGCTAGGGTTTTGAAAAATAGTTGATTATTTTGGGAGAAATTGTTTTATTTATAAAAGGGAAGAAACGACACCATTTGGGGCATTTTTCAGTGGCCACAAAATGACGTTGTATAGGGCAACCCAATTCAACCCGACCCGATTACCCTCAAGACCTGCACGTTTTCTTGGTGAAGGGATATTTGTGCATTTGGTCCTTCTTTTTTGCGCTAGCATCTGATTGGGCCCTATTTATATTTTCTTTGATTTTTTTAATTTTCCCCTGGAATTTACGCACTGTTTCAACTTGGTCCGCACTAAAAACGCTGTGTTTTGGGATCTGGAATATTTCCAGTTTTGATCACTATACATTCGTGCACATTGTGCTTTAGTCCTTGTTTTAATTTCAATGGTTTGTTTTACTTATTAATTATCCCTTTTAGTTTAATTTTATTTCAATTGAGTCTTTTTTAATTTGTATAATTCATTATTTTTTAAATTCACTTAACATTCATTGTAACACCTCCTTACCCGAGACCATCTCCGGAGTCGAGCACGAGGCATTAACAAACTTAAATTATCATTTAAACAAATTCAAACAATTTATTTCACCTTTCGTAATAAACTGCCCATCTGCGTCACAGTCGCTAAAAAAAATCATATCTTGAGTTACGAAACTCGAAATTAAAATCCGTAAATTTTCTCTCAAACTAGACTCATATATCTATTTCCTAATTTTTTTCAGAATTTTTGGTAGGGCCAATTAGTGCAGTTTATTAGGTAAAATTTCCCCTGTTTTAGTGTTTGACTGCTCTAACCTCTGTTCACTACAAATCACTTTTCTCTCTGTACAGAATTTATATGACTATGAAGTTTGTTTCTCTCAAAATTAGACTCAATAAGAAATCTATACATATAAAGTATGGCTCCTAATTATTTTTTTAGAATTTTTAGTGAATTTATAAATTAAAAACAGGGGATTCAGAAATCGCTCTGACCCTATTCCACCAAAACTCAAATTTCTCATAAAATACAACTCATTTACCTTGTTTTGTTTCTTCCATATGAAATTAGACTCAATAAGATTGAATTTCATATTTTATTCATCATCTAATTCTGTCTCTACTATTTTTAGTGATTTTTCAAACTCACATCATTGTTGTTGTCTGATACTGTTTTATAGCAAATTTCACATTTTTATGAATTTCCATGGATTAGATAGCACATTAAGTATACATAACACCAAATACGATCTTGATTTGTCATTCCAATGGCTAATCATTACCAAACATTTCCTTACCACCCAATAGTCATATCATAAGATGATATACACAAAATGATTATAATACTATGTATGCCATACTCAAAATATACAAGCCACTATACCAAAATGGTCCACAGATAGTGTGAGCGAGCTTCCAACTGTTCCCAATTTCTGAGCTGGCTTGTCAAAACTACAAAGAATGGAAAGGAGGGAGTAAGCATAAATGCTTAGTAAGTTCACATGTAAATAGCAAGTAACATAATCATGCAATCCAACATAAAACATCATTTGTATAAATATCACCAAGATATTCATGTTACATTTGCATTTACTATCTTACCACGATTTCATCATACCAAGTTCTCAACCTGAGGGTTTAAGCACATACCTGTCCAAATTTTCTCATTCACCACACTTACCAACATGTCACCTTTCTCTTAAGTATTCTCCTATTCACTTAAGATTCACCCGTTGAACACATTGGAATATAATTTGGATACACGGATTGCATGCACATAAGTGCCAGACCCGCAGCTAGACAAACTCAATAGCCTGTGGAAATTATGTAGCCAAGCTACTATGTAACCCGCCCATAAGTAAACTCGGACTCAACTCAACGAGCTCGGGCTTTTGCATCCATAAGTGAACTCAGACTCAACTCAACGAGTTCGAATGCCTAGTTACATCTCACGAACTTGGACTCAACTCCACGAACTCGGAACTCAAATATCCTAGTGACATGTCACTTGTATCCTAATCTATTCCCAAGGTTCAAACGGGATTTTCCTCAATCACATATCTTTGCTGTCTTCCACGGAATGTCGGAACCGATACTTGGTAGCATTTCATATTTATCAAGTAGCTTACATAATTTGCATATTACTAAATAATAATTCATAAAGCATAATATTTCATGATAATAATCATCATATCATATAAATAACATTAAATTACTTAAAATGACAATTATGTTACTACATTTACACATGAACTTACCTCGGTACAAAATGTTAGAAATCAAGCCTATTCTTCGTAAACTTTATTTTTCCCTCAATCACGACTCGAATCTTATTTCTCTTGATCTAAAATAAAAAATTTAGCTTATTTAATACTCACATTTATTAAAATAGTCCTTGACTCAAACTTTGACAAAATTACATTTTTTCCCTTAAACTTTTACATATTTACACTTTTGCCCCAAGGCTCGGAAATTAAATTTCATCCTATTTTCTTATGTTTTATGACATTCTGATCATTTTTCCCTTCTATGGAAACATCAAATTCTCACTCTAACATGTACTTATGAACATTAGGTATTTTTACTGATTATGTCGTTTTACTCATTTTCACGTAAAATCGCTTAGAAAATGTTGTTTAACACAATTTCAAGCTTCATATTCTACCATAAAACATCAAAATAAACACATTTCACCTATGGGTATTTTTCTAAATATAAACCCTAGGTTAAATTATTGCTAGAATAAGCTTAATCAAGTTACCGTGACTCTAAAAACATAAAGAACATTAAAAACGGGGCTAAAATGGACTTACAATCGAGCTTGGAAGCTTGAAAAACCCTAGCTATGTCTTCCTCATGTGAAATTCGGCCAAGGGGTTGAAGATGGACAAAAATTGGCTTTTAATTTTGTTTTTAATTCATTTTAATAACTAAATGACCAAAATGCTCTTAGTTAAAAACTATGGTGTTTTATCTTCCTTTAGGTATTTTTGTCCAAACTAGTATAATGGTCTAATTACTATCCAAGGACCTCCGCTTGAAAAACCCCATTACTCACAAGTACTTAGTACCTTTTGTGAACTAGAACACACATTTTACAACTTTTACACTTTTTACGATTTAGTCCTTTTGACTAAATTAAGTGCCGAACGTCAAAATTTTCAAACGAAATTTTCACGAAATATTCCATGAAATCTTAGACCATAAAAATATAATAAAAAATAAAATTTTCATCGTCGAATTTGTGGTCCCGAAACCACTGTTCCGACTAGGCCCAAAATCAGGGTGTTACTTTAAAAAAAATATATGTACATTTTGAATTACTTTGATAATTTTACTTTGTTTTTTTTATAAAATCATTATTTTAAAGCTCTCTTTTATATCACATTGTTTTAAAGTTTTGTATATTATTATACATATATAGTTTATGAAAAAGATAGTTTTATTCTACATACATTATTAATCCTATGATATTTTATATACATAATCTCTTTTAAATCTATTTATGTATATCTTCCTTTTCAAATCTATTGTGTATATAGTTTATGCTTTAAAAAACAAATTTTATTATATTTTTGTTATTTAAAATTCTTTCATGTACTATTATCTTATTATATATTGTTTATGATTTTTTATTATATGTGTATTATCAACTTTAAATAGACATGTTTTGTTTTTAATACTGTGTACATTATTTACTCCAAACTTCTTCTTTCATAATATTTATTTCAATACTCATTTATATTTTGTTAGTTTTTTTATTTTTATTTTTTAACTCTTTCAAGCCCTATCATGTATTGTCCATTCATAAATTTTCATATACTTCATAGTTTTTAAGTTGTTTACATCATACTGTCCGTGTTGCTTTGTGTATCATCTGTTGTCTTTTAGTTTTCATATTATTTAATGTATTATTGTTGTATATTGTTCATTAGTCTTTAGAATTGTTATTTTAATTGTTATTCATTTATGTTTACGAGCTTGTTATATTTTATTCTAATTTGTTTCTTTAGTTAGTTATATTTTTAGTTTTCATTATTTTGATTATTAATGTTTGGATGTGAGCTCATTGTTATTTTATGTTTGTTAATTTGTTCTTTTTATTTTTACGTCTATACTATTTTCACTCATTGGTAGGATGCTTTATCCATGTATATTGTATAGTTTTGAATAAAATTTTCAACTTACCAATCCAAAATTAATTATTCCATTGTATTTCAAGTGAAGCAAATGCGTTTTGAGCCGGTTTTATGATTGTTTATTTGAAAATTTCCCAAAACAAATGCAATGTTTGATATTTAGAAATTCGAGAAAATCGTGCCCTAACGTAATGGGTTGCGATTTTCCGTTTATCCAAATAATCAAGTATTCCTTTAAAATTACGTCCGTGTTTTCTAAATTTCAAAAAAAGGCAATGTTCTATGTTTGGAAATCTGAGAAATTGTGCCCTAACGTGTTGGGTTTCAGTTTTTTGTTGGACCAAATAATCGAATATCCTTTTGTAACTTTCAAATGTATGAGCTTTTGGAAATTAAGACTCAATCGTGGTTTCGAGGGTTTAAAAGGTCATGTCCTAACGTACTGGATGTGACCTTTTTTTCCTTCGTAACAAGAGAATTTTAACATCCAATTCGAATTATTCAAATGTTTTAAAAGAAACCGTATTTCAAAATCTTTTTAAATTTCAGACATAAGGACATTATTTAGTCAATTAGGTACCAATTCTGGACGTAACGAGGGTGCTAATCATTCCTCGTACGTAACCGACTCCCGACCCGTTTTCTCGAATTTCGTAGGCCAAAATTGATATTTTAATAAAATAAAATGTTTTATTAGGTGATCCGATCACACCTAGACAAAAAAGATTGGTGGCGACTCTATACCTCGTTTTAAAGTCGATCCCCATTTTTCCAAATAAAAAAATGGTTTCGACAAATTTAATTTAATATATTCTATTTAAATGAATAATTTAATTTATTTAATTTCAAAAACCCTATCCTCCCTTTATTAAAAGTTAAAAAGGGTAAGGTAGGAATATATGTGATTTGATTTTCTTGATACGAGAGCAATCTGCTCCCTTCCTACTGGCACCAAGTCATATACTAGACCCCTTTTTTTTAACTTTTGAAAGGGTTGGATGAATGCAAATGGCTTGGAAATATCGATATCAATCGCAGCAACAACCTTATTACGAGTCCCAATGATACAAATCTGGGTCAGAAATAAAAGTAAACCTATATATATATGCTGGACTTTATGACTACTTACCGAACATGGAAGTAGAAATATTGTGGTGCAGCCATGAAGACCAAATGGGCCCTTTCTTAATTGGAATCTCAGAACTGAATAATGATTGAATGACCAAAAAGTAAAAGCAAAGCATTCTCACTCACTGTCTCCTACACCAACAAAAACAAAAGAAAGCAATGCCAAATTGAAGAAACGAATCCAGGGCCACAAAAGAAAAATGGTAGGGAGCCTTCACTTACACTCCACAGCCCAGGGATTCTTCTTTCTCTTCCTGTCTCTCAGACTCAGTCATGGCCTTCTCGTCAAACCTCATATCTTCATCTATGGTGGTTGCTCTCAGGAAAAGTACGGTCCCAACACTCCATTTGAAGCTAACCTCAACGCTTTTCTATCATCCGTTGTTACCTCATCCTCTCAAGTCTCCTACAATACCTATGCCACCGGAAATGGAAGCTCAACGCCGCCAGATGGAACCACCGTCTATGGCTTATACCAGTGCAGGGGTGATTTACAGAGACCCGACTGCTCAAGATGCATGCAAAGTGCTGTTAACCAGATAGGCTTGGTTTGCCCTTACTCCTACGGTGCTTCATTACAACTAGAAGGCTGTTATTTAAGATACGACCGTGCTAGTTTCTTGGGGACACTCGATACAAGTCTGAATTTCAAGAAATGCAGTAAAAGTAGTGTTAAAAACGACTTGGAGTTCTTTAGGCGTAGAGATATAGTGTTAGCTGATTTGCAGGTGGGTGTTGGTTTTAAAGTCAGTTCGTCGGGTATGGTCGAGGGTTTTGCCCAGTGTATGGGGGATTTGAGCTCGAGTGATTGCTCCTCTTGCCTTGGGGATGCTGTTGGGAAACTGAAGAGCTTATGCGGATCAGCTGCGGCAGCTGATGTTTTCTTGGGGCAGTGTTATGCTCGGTACTGGGCATCTGGCTACTATCAAGAATTCTCTTCTGCAGGTTCATTTCATATCCTTTTCAACTATAGTAAGATCATTTTTGGTTAGAAACTGTTTGTTAGGGTAGAAGAACCAGGGTTACATGATATTGACTCACTTAGAGATAATTAGACAAGGGCCAAGAGTCAACAAGTGATCCTTTTATAAAGTAAAAGGCATTAAGGGGGTATCATCAACACTAAATGCTACATACTCGTCATTTCGAAAGAAAAAACCGCCTCCATTATTAAAATAAAAAAAGCTTCATATTATTATATCCATGCCTTAAGCACTGTGTTATAACTTAGTGGGGATTATTGTTGTTATGATCAGTACAATGCTGTACTAAGAACACATCTGTGCATGATCACGTTGTCAATTCCAGCCATCATCTCCTACTTTAATTCGAATAAGAACCATATGATTCGTGTTGCCTCATTAAAAAAAGAAATAAGGAAGGCATAGGGGAACATTTCAATAATCCATTATAATTTCTACCCTATACAGTGCATGGAAAAAAATATTCTTCAAAAATTCTCCTCTCATCTCTCAATAATATGGACTAAAGTAGATGCAATTATGAAATAGAGAAGAAGAATATAATTTGTACCCTATATAGTGCATGGAACATTTTGATTTGTTATTGTTGTGTGTAGATTCCTCCCACCAAGATGAGGATCATATTGGAAAAACAGTAGCCCTCATCGTGGGTGTATTAGCAGGTCTAGCTGTTCTAATTGTTATTCTCTCATTTTGCCATAGCAATGGGTATGTAATTTCTACTTCATGTTATTAATTGTTTCTTCATCCTATATAGCATACTGCTTCTACACATAATAACATTGACCCTTTTTCCTTTTTTTCCAGAATGAAACAACAGGTTTAACGACTATATAAAGCCCTTCCTTGCTACCAGGTTTAGATTATGAAGCAAAAGAATATTCATGGTTTGGGGGCTGGGTTTAGTTTTCCTAATTCTATGTTTTAAGGTGCCTACTTTTTCACCAATTTATTTTCAGTTTTAAAATATACAATGGTGAAATTCTTATGTTTTCATTTAGCTCAATAGTTTTGGATATTAGGATAATCGCAAGTGATGACTAGTTTAAAAAAAAACATTAATTTTATCATTCTTTGACTCCAATAGCTGTCTGCCATCATCCCTACAATAAAAAGGACTAAAAAGATATGATATAATCATGGTACAAACGCAACCATATGTGTTTGCAAATAGTTTTGAAGACAATGATATGATATAATTTTTCCATAACCTCCTTATCTTAAAGTTTTAAAAGTAATTTGTTAATGGATAATTATTAGACAACTAAAATTATGGGTTTTTTTCTCATATTTTTCTTGCATTAACAAACTACAATTTTAATTCCACTAAGTTTGGGTCAAGTTTTTATACTTGGGCTTGTTTGGTCTGTTCAAAACGACTTGTATGGGCCTCCATGCATCATCGTTGAAGCCCATTTATTTTTCATTTGGAACGCCCGGCAATTTAATTGAATCCTCATTTCATATTTCAATTTAATTTTTAATCTTGAAAACCTTTCAAGTAAATCCTTAAACTATAAATACTATATCAATGAAGCCTCTTATGTGAAATATATATATATATTTTTAAAAAACGAAATAACCTCTGAAATTTTAATGGTTTTTTTTTTTTTTTTACTCTTAACATGTCAAATTTAAACTATTCATGTAATAGATATAAGCATGTGTAAAGTTTGATTCACTTAAATCTATGCTAGTATTTAACACCTCAATTGACATTAGGGTATTTAAACATGATGATTAATACATTACTAATATTTTAAAAACTTAATTAGACTTAGGGCTAGTTTGGCAATACTTTTGAAAAGTGCTGTGGAAAAGTTTAGTTTAAAATTTGAGTGTTTAGCATTGCTGTCAAAAAGTGCTTTTGAGAAATAAAATGTCCATTTTAGACATGTTATTATTAAGTAACAAATATGCATTTAAATAATACTTAAATTAGTTAATATTATTATATTTTAGTAATAATATAAAAAAATTATTATAACTTCTTGTTAATATTTTAATATATAAAATATAAATTTTAAATATTTTTAAACAATAAATATTAATTATTTATAAAATTTAATTAGAATATATAAACTATATTTTCAATATTTAAATATAACTATTAAATATTTGTAATTAGTATTTTAAAAAATATATTTTTATTTTTAATTAATGATTTTAACACATTTGTAATTAAGTATCAAGAAGAAAAAGGGAAAGTACTATATTATTAGAGGAGTGAAAAAATAATTAAGCACTTAAATTGTTTTAGGACAGTAAAAGCTAAAAATTTTAACATTCGCCTTTTCAGAAGTACTTTTCAAAAGCACTTTTGAAAAACTAAAAGTTTCAGCCAAAAGCAGCTTGTTTTGCACAGCTTTTCGCCAGAAGTGCCTTTGAAAAGCAATACAAAACTGGCCCTCAATTAGAATGGGTACGAAATTAATGACTAATTTAAAACTTGAAGGATGTTTTTGTAGAATTAAACCCAGAAGGATTTTCCTAAACCTCTTCGTCTACTTTCAGGACTTGCAAATTAAGATTTAGATAACCATTGTTTAAATATATAGCCTTATTAGACAAAAACTTAATATTTCGACTTCAATTGAACATACAAAGGTAAGCTCAAATTCTAAAAAGATAACCAGCTGCCAACCTTATGGGTGCTTCTCAATGGCAGCAGCAGCATATCGGTGAAATAAGGCCAGTGCATTGCTTGTTAACTGTGCAACATTCAACACCTTGCTCTTAATGGTGGCCTTCATTTTACTCATCCTCTGCCCTGGGAACTCAGTTAGGGCAGTACTAACCCAAGTATCAACGTTATCTATGTGCCAATAAATGTCATCGCGCTCATCATCTCAGCTTTGGGGTCCAATCGGCAAAGCTCTCCGACCGATTGGCTAAGCTGGCTTACACTATCATCTATCTCCACCAAGCAATCTCTCACCACCGGATACTCCTTGGCTTTCGTTGCCTTGAGCTCTTTAGCCACCTTCACCAAGTACAACCTCACGTGACGAGCTCGGTATAGGTTCACTGTCAACGCCGTACGGGTCAGTTGCTGCGCGGTTGGTGGTGTATTGGAACTAGCATGACAAGTGAGCCATTTAACACACAGGGCCGGATAGCGTGTGGTCCGACATGACGCCTCAACGAAGGCCCTAGCTTGAGAATGTGCCGCTCTACTTAATGGCTCAACCGTGCCAATGTTAATGCAAAAGATGAAGAAAAAGAAGAGCAGAAGGGAGAGGCTGAGTTTAGCCATTGATCAAGACGTGAAGCTCAAAAATATAGACTATAAATTGAAGAATTGAAGTTGGATAAACATATATATATAGAAAGAACAGTGAGAGCTGGCCACATGCGAAGCCATAGGTAGCTTGCAGTTTACGTGGATTATGAGCCAAATAATTGTGTAACGAGGTAATGAAGGAGAATAAAATAAGAATATTGTTTATGAATAATTCTGTGTCAGGTTATGTTAAATTGCCGCCGAGTGCGCAGTATTTGGAGCTACAAGACGACAATGAGTTTATTTAATCAAATCTCAGTATAAATATATAGTAATCATCCATGGTTTATCTATATAAATTCCCATTTGATTTTACAATATTATTTGCAGTTTATTATAGAATAAGAGCATGTGGGGAATGTTGTTTGACTTTTTGGTGCATGTACATATATTCATTTGATTGAGCAAAAAGGATAGGATGTGATAAACTTTTGACCTGAAAGAGATCATGTGGATGAGTGGGTTCTCGGCAAAATCAATCAAACGTGAATCTTGGCATATCTTTCATCAATTATCCTGAATCATATATTTTCTAGAGTATAAAATCTGTAGCTTTTATCGGATTAAGATAATTTGCCCTCACTCAAACATGATCCTTTGACTAAATGCGGGTTGATTCAATTGACTGAATACTCATGGATCATGACATTACATGGTTCGATTGATCGAGAAATAAAGAGCTACTTGTGATACAATTGCAGAAGTAGAGAGCAATAACAACACATTATAAAGGAAAACTACACACGCTTAATAGATGTTACGTACTGGAACAAAGATTTGGCATAGAGCTTGTAATTACTCACTAACCTTCATTCCTGAAAGATAAACTCGGCTCCGAATGATGATGCCGCCAATCCAAAAGCCAGGCATGACCATTAGCCCAACTTTAGGTTTCTCATCAGTTTCATCCATTATCAAGTTGTTCACTACACTTTCCATATAAACCTCTGAATAGTCGCTTCCCCTTTTAACTTGGAAGATCTTCACGTTAGGATCAAATGAACAAGCTAGCCTATGCAAAACCCATATAGACTTGGCTAATTTTAGAAAGGCTTGGTAAAATGGAGTCCGAGGATGTCCACCTCCGATTACATAATTCCGTTGGTCCAAGTTTCCGAAGAATGAAGCTTCCATCTTTGGATGGACGACCGCAGGGTACTTGCTCCTGCAGAATTTCCCGAATACGGAATCAGGATTCTGGCCTAGCATGTCCAACGGATCCATCTCCCTCAGAGCCAGGTATTGGTGGAAGAAGCTCTCTTTATTGACTGTAAGATTATCTAAATTAATTGAGAAATTCTCCTCTTGAAACCCACTGAACATTCTCTGGCAAATATGGGACTCAAATGCGTATTTTTTATGAGCTCTCTTGGCATATACAACATTGGGTTCGATCGAGTCAGCGGCAGCATCAAGGTCCCAGCCAGCAGCTTTCATCATGTTGATCAATGGTTTAGAAAAATCATGAATAGCTTTGAAAGCAGATTCAACGGCTGATACAAAGAGCTCAGGGGTCAAATCTGCAGGGAAGAATCCGTTTGCTTCCCCCAAGCCTTCAGATTCCTTCATAGACAATCCCCTAAGCTTTAGGTTGTTTTCTAGCTTCACTCTCTTCTGATTTGCCTCTTCAATTTGCCGCTGCAACTGACGAATCTCCGAATCCTTATTCTGAATTTCAGACTGGAACTTCTTTACCATAACTTCATAGGTTCTCAGCAGGCTCTGTTGCTCTTGAATCTCAGCAGCTAAGTGAGAATCCTGAGGAGAAACAGACACTGGCTTCAGGTTGTTTTCTCTGTAGAAGTGCTTTAGTTCGGATAGATTCTTCAGCTCGGAAATTATAAGTTTATCAGCAGCTTGAATTTTTTCAGGGTCATAAGGAGTATGAGCAGTTTGGAGCAGAATATAGGCCGACTTAAGGGAGGAAATATTTGTAAATATTTTGGATATAAAAGCTTCCATAGCTTCTGGATTCTGCTTCATTCTGTCTTCCATTGGTTGAGGGTGAACTTTTTGGCTGTTGCTTTCACGAAGTTGAGTATCTTTTGACCCTGTCAGTAGCATATCTGTTACAAACCAATGGGAGACTTATAACGGACTCTTTCACAGAACATACTGCTACTACAACACCTACAAGTTTTAACAATGTTATCAATAAAATCTAGCACATATCAGAGGGGACGCAAGTAAATATAAGATCGAAAACAACTGAAAAAAAGGTATATATATATAAAAAGAAAACTTGCCTTTCATAATGCACTGCTATCAGGACATGATTATATACAAATCTACAATAATCTCAATACTTAATAGACTCGCCATGTTCTCAGTCTTAATTCTAACAGTATCACTTGGTTGATTTTGCTCTGCTCTATGGCAACCTGGAAATTGAAAATTGTATACAACAAAAAGGGGTTTCCTACATCTAACACATAACTCAGACATATAGAGGCTTGAAATACTTTTATTGCACGGTGCCTTTGAATCATTAGGCACGGATTCTGGTTACCAAACGCCTCAGGAGAACACATAGTAGTATGTCATGTATAACAGAAGACATAGTTCCCGAGCATACCTGAAAAGACCGCGAGCCCTCTTCAGGTTATATCCAGCAACCATAATAACCTTGAAAACCAGAAAGCAATAGTAATTAACAAATTACATTTTCGGAAAAAACAACACGAAAAAAATATTAATAAATGGTTAAAAATAAAATTCTAGTGAATAATACAACTCCCTCATTCATCATTTCAAGTCCATCTTACAGGCACAAACCCCAGGTAGAGAAAGGCAATATTCCAAGAACTAAAATGATAAACTTTTCAACAATTAATCCTAAAATAATCACAGACACCCACTCTGAATTCCTCAATAGCTAATACGATTCCCAACGCATGATCACATATTTGAGTAAAGAAAAACAAGAGGCAAAAAACATGTTTTTCAATTAGCAAACCCCATCAAAGCTTTAAACAAGATTCCAGCAACAACACAAATGTTTAAAGTTGTTATTCAATGCCGTTACTTTAAAGCAGAAACAGAAAAATGCAAGAAACTGAAACACATTAAGACCAAAAGTTAAGCCAGTTAAGCGTGTAGAATTTTGGGTTGCTAATATTATTTTGTTTAGCTTTGTCGGGATGAGGAAATATACCTGCCTGGAGATGTTGGGAGGGTAAAATGGGGGGAATATCTTCAGACGAAGCAAAGCATTGGGAAACTTTGGTAAAGTTTATGTTCTGGTCATCGGTCCACGGTACGCCAGGACAATCACAAAGTAAGCCAAACCCTATGATTACGACGGGGTAAGTTTTCTTCTTCTTTTATTATTATTATTTTAAAGGTCTCATATTTTGGTGTTTTTTTTTAATATATTATTTTAATATTTTATAACACTTTTTCACTTACATCATTAATATTCATAGTTATGAAATACATTTTTTATTAAATTAATTCTCTAAAACGACATATTGTTAAAAATTTTAGTAAAATTATACCTATTTCATATAATTAAACCTATTAATTGTCATTTATTAAATAAAAACAAATTGTCATTTATTAAATAAAAACAATCTTAATTAGAATATTATTTCAATAAAATGTTTAAATTTCACATGAAAAAAAAATCTATTAATCATATTCTATTAATGTTTAATGAGTGAAATTAAAGATATCAATTCAATAAACTATTAAGTTCCTTAATCAAATTTGGAACACCATAAATTTAAATTGATTACTTGAATTTAATGACTCATGATAAATTAATTAATTTAATTTGAATACCTCACACAAATTAATTAAACTTATTAGAATTATAAACTTCATAATTAATCACGTAAAAAAAATACAAAATAAAATATGTATAAAAGCAATAATGCACGCACCTATTTCACGTCTTTTAATTTTGTTGATTTAATTCTTACTTTATTTATTTGATAGAAATTTACGATATTAATTTTATTGTAGATTTACAACTATTATTATTTTATAACAATATGTTGTTATAAGTGTATAACAACCATTCTCTATAACACAAATAAGATTACTATAAAAAGAGTTGATATATTTAACGTGCCATATGAAATGACGTTACTTCATTAATGACACTTATCAGTTGAGTAATCATTTTGTTAGTTTTGAAAATTTAAATACTAAACAAAGTTTTCTTAATTAATATTTTTTTATCTTTTTGTTATAACAAAATTAAATTAAAACAATAACCTAAAAATGTTTTTAAACCAATAAATTTTTTTTTCATATATAATCATTTATACAACACATTAAGGCCACCTTTGGATCAATGTTTATCTCTCGTGCGTTGGCTTTTATAGAACAATTTACCCTCTGTCTCACCACACCTCATAGATGAGGTTGTTTGGAAGAAACACGCTTCACCAATTCTCAATTTTCCATTGTGGATACAAAACTCCACTGGAATGAGCTAATTTCTATTTTACTCTTTCCACTCAAAAGTGTTCATGGCTCGGGCCGGGTTAAGTTCAGGCCAGGCTCAACTAAGAAATTATGCTTATTTATTAGGTCTAAGTTGGGTCGGTTTAAAAAACGGGCCTAAAATTTTTTCCAAGCCCGACCCGAATAAAAATACTAAAACTCGAGTTCAGCCCGGCCCGTCCGTATTAATTTTTTATATTATTTTTAAATATATATAATACATCAAAAATACTAAAAACATCAAAATAAATATTTCCCAACAAATTGAAAATAAATTTTAAAAAATATGTAGACTTAAATAACACTAAGATAGATGTAACTTAACAAGAAAATACCTCTAAAATAATAAAAAATTAATAAATGCCTTTAAAATAATAACAAAATTAACAATAAAATAAGTTTTATACAATATCCAAACAATAATAACAAAATAGTAGCAACATAATAGTAAAATGGTAGCAAAATAGGGAGAAAACAATAAGAAAATAACATTCAATAATAATAATAAATACATATTTTTTTGTCCTTTAGTGAATTCGGATCGGGCTCGAGCTAAAAATACATTACTCGAGGCCCGACCCATTTTTTAAACAGGCCTTATTTTTTTGTCCAAGCCTATTTTTCGAGCCTTTATTTTTGCCCAAACCCTCCCACATTTTGGACGGGCCTTCGGGCCGGGCCGGTAGCCCGACCCATGAACACATCTACTTCCACTTCTACTTTTGCTCTAATTTTATTTTTATATAAATATAATATTAATATCAAATCAATTTAATATATTTTATTAATAAATATGTATAATTTTGAATTTTTTAATAATTTATAGTTAATTTAAATATAATTTATTATTTAATATGTACATGATTTTGATATTTTTTATTGTTTTATTATATATTAATTTTTTGAAGTTTAATATTTTCTTGAGGTTATATGACTAAATATCCTAAAAATGCTGAAAATAAAAAAAAAATTACGTGTTTAGGCTATTTTCCCCAAAAATAATGGGAATGGGTCGATTTTATGAAAATACTTCCAATTGACAGCATTTTCAGGTGAAATGTAGAAAAACACATCTATGTGGAAGCGTTTTCCTGCATTTCACCTAAAAACGTTGCTAGCTAGAAGCATTTTCCATGTGTAATGTTTTATTTAGGGTTAGTGTTTTGTTTTTTTAATTAGGGTTATGGTTTTAGGTTTTTTGAATTTTAGGGTTTAGGGTTTGTTTTTATATGTTTTATAATTTTTTAAATTTTTTATATATTATTTTTAAAATTTTTAATATATTATTATTTTTAAATTTTTATATAAATATTTTTTTGTAATTTTTTGAGATGTAAAGTTAATAATTATTTAATTCGATTTTTAGAGGCATCGTATTTACACCAATCGTATATTTAAATTATTTAAATTGCAAAATTCAATTTACATCATAATCGAAACTTGAACTACTCGATTTGATTAAATATTCCAGTGTATTATTTTCAAACACTGATATAGGTTCAAAAAATATATCCTAGGAATCCCAGGATATGTGATGGTTGAGTGGCTAAAATTTTGGGTTGAAATTCTTAAAGAAAAGGCGTTCCACGTAGGACGCTTTTTTAGTGCATGTCAGAGAAAAATGCTGAAAGCCACTCCAACTGGACGCGTTTTTAGTTGATGTGGCAAGAAAACGCGTCCTGCTGGAGGCGCTTTCAGTGTTTTTCTTTAACATGTAATGAAAAAGCGTCCTATGTGGAGTGCTTTCTCTCTAAGAATTTCAACTCCTACTAGCCCGAAAAAATTTTCTGAATCAGTTGGCACTCACCCCAGGGTCTATAAAAGCAAGCTATTTCAAGGTTGATTGCCATAAGGCATTTACGAACAAAAAAAAAACTGAAAGAAAATCAGAATAAGAGAAGTTTGTAGATTAGGGGTAATTTAGAGCTACCACGCAATTTGCATAAAGTAAGGATCATTTTTTATTGTTCATATTTAATTACAACAACATTTCTCTGCATGATTTTTTTGTTACGAACATGTGGAACAGGTTATTTCGTTGAAAATGAGTGGATGAATTAATGCTATTGTTTATTACAACGGTGAAATGCATGACACTGAGAGCGGGATCGTTTTTTTATCAGAGAACATAGCGCGATTGGCTTTTAACAAGAACATTTCAATTGTCAAAACTTCGGGCAAGAATTAGGCGGAAAATCATCGGATCCAACTAAATAAGAGTATCATCTCTTAAATATCGATTTTGTGCTTCTGTCGACCCCGTTAGATATGACGCTTTCAATACAATAAAAACATTGCGTATTTGTTTAAAAAATTTACGTGACAAGTACAAAAATAAAATAAATCAATCCAATCCCAGGTCATAATGTGTGCCACATCGCGGTGGTCGATGGTTGCGAGCCAGATTCCTTCTTGGTTCAACCTCCGGTACAGGTTGTGGTCTCTGCCTCTAATCTTTTTCGCCTCGTCTGTAGTTGATTACGATTGGTTGCTCCTCGGTTGCCGTCGTGTATCCTCCGATCTAGGAATAAGTGGTTCTGAGGATAGTGTAACTTGGTAGAATGGTGATTCCGGAAGTGTTTGCGACATAACATAGACTGCCTATATGTCGTCGTCGGCATTGTAGTCGTCTGAAACGCCGAAAGCATCAGCGTGTAATATGTCGAGGACGAAGGTCCATAAGCAAAACCTAACATCCAAGTAGAAGTAGGAAAATGTGATGCAATGTGTGGTGTTTATGAAAAAAAAAGGGTTAGTATAAGCACCGAAATAACTCGAGTCATACTGACCAGGAGGTGGTGCGACCATCGGTGTTGGTTCTTGCGTCGTTGTAGACGATGAACTCACATTGTCAACTTTGTTGTGGCCTCCTCGCCTTGGATTCCTAGGCATCCGTCGTGGCCTCCTTGTATGCATTCGCTTGCCCTAAACCATAGCATGTACTCTGGATAACAAGCTAACTCGGGAACAACTATAAGCTCACGAATAGGTAAAAACTCGTACCTATTATTCTACATGCTGATATATTGGGCATGGAATGTAGTCCAATTCTCATCCGTCTTCCCCCCCAAGTCAAAAGGATGCAAATCATCAAGGTCTTGGGGTGCCATTAGAATCGATTGTCGAAACCCGAATCGGAGTAAGGCATCCATTCAAACTATATTAAAAAAATAAAATTTTAGTTATCTATATTCTACTAATTTTTAAATGAATTATGTTAATATTATATAATTAAAATTTAAAAAACACATACCTCCGCTTCCGATTGTTGGTCTAACAGAAGTCGCATATCTCAAAGCTCGTCAAGTAAACCCACGTAACTTGGCCCATGATTCCAGTTAACACAACAATTTAAAATTTAAATAGTTTTATTATGGTAAATATTTTAACTGATGAATTTTACCTTATTACGAGTGGGAATGTATAAGGGTAGTCCGCTCGAGGACGTAAAAATAGTAGTCGATACTGCGCCTATGATTATAGAAGTAGTTTTCAATTATCGATTTTGATTTTCTGTGGTGCCGTTGCCCGATATATCTCTCAGTATAATGTCGCCAATACGGCTGACCTCCAATTGAGTTTGTCTACTTCTCTAAAATTGACGTGTTTTAGAAGTCCCCTTAAATGGACGAGATTTCGTGACTTATCGGGCATTAGGAAACCCTTGATAATCATAAGGATGTATGCCCGAGCTTGTTGTTCTCTTTGGGCTTCATTCGAATCCTCATCGAGCCCATCGAAATTTCTTCTTAGCTAATTCATATCTATCCGGGCTCCAAAAATAGTTTCCAGTGTAACAGCCGATTTTTAGTGAAATTAGAATATTAGTTTTGGGACCACAAATCTGACATTGTAAAATTTATTTTAATATTATTTTAATATCTAAAATATGTTAGAATTATGGTATAAAAATTTCGTTAAGAAATTTTATCGTTTGTATGCTTAATTTGTAAAAAAAGACTAAATCGCGTAAAGTGAGAAAGTTATGTTCTATTAGCTAAAAGTGTTAAATAGCTATAGAAGTTTAAAGTGGAGGTCCTTATATGGTAATTAGGCCACTAATTGAGTTAGTGGATGTGCATGGAATGGTATTTATGAAAATTTTAAAGTTAGGTAAGGGTAAAAAGGTATTTAGGTAATTAAAACTTAATTAAATAAAAGAAACAAAACTATCATCTTTTTGGTTCATTCTCACCAACTGAAAATACAAGAAAAAAATAGGCTTTGGGAGCTTGGAGATTTTGGCTAGAAGAAATCCTTGCATGTAAGTGATTTTCGAGTCTGTTTTTAATGATTTTTATGTTTCCGATATCGTTGTTGCTTAACCTAGCTAACTAGGGGACCAATTTGCTAAATGATTGAAAGTCCAGGGTTTTACCATGAGAGCACACTAGTTGTTTTTGAAGTTTATTGGAAGAAAATGAATCCTTGTTGTTAAATAAACAATTTTTGTTAAAAGATTTTTAATAAAATTGTCAAATAGGGACTAAATTGAAAAATGTGAAAATTATGTGTTAAATGTGTGAATTTGTCGAATGTATGGGCTGCTATGAGCACCTATAAAATTTGGATAGGCTTGGGTGTAGAGAAATTTGCATGAATTTCATTTTACGAGCCTAGGGACTAAATTGTAAAAAGGTTAAAAGTAGTAAAATGGTAATTTGCCATTACATGATATTGGATTGAATTGAATATAATAAGTATTAAATTAGTTAAATTTGATGATTTAGATCAAGAAAAGCCACGTTCAGAATTAGATCGAGGCAAAGATAAAGTAATGGATTGATCGGTTGATTTTCTTCGTACTAATTCGAGGTAAGTTCGTATGTTAACAAGTATTAAATTATATATGTGTTTAAATGCTTAATTGATATAATTGTGATGATACGACACTATTGAAATTCTCTACAAGGTATCGGCAACGTATGGATCCCGGTTGAACCTTAGGAATAGATAGGATACAAATAACATGTCATTAGGGGTTACCGTGTTTTGGGTGTTGGTTTCATACGTCCTACCAGTGGCTGAGTTTTTGGCATGTGTTGCGGTTACTTTACAACTTGTGTTAGCAGCACCGTGTAGCTACGTCTTGACCGACAGCTTGTGTGAGCAGACCAAGTGATGGCTCAAGAGTGAGCATCTATATGAGATATGAGATAGAGGTGGTTTTGGCCACGTATTGGCACTTAGTGTGTGAGATACCCAAGTATCCAATAGTATTCCAAATGATTCAACGGGCACAGATGATGATACAAGGTTATACGAGTTGAGACAAACCAGTTCAAGTATTCATATGAAATTATGGGAAGTAATTCATAGTTGATGTATTTATAGATGGCTAACATAATTGTGATTATGTGTTACATTTTGGGTCGAAGTGGTATTTACCTATGTTTTAATTTCACTTAACTAAATTATGGATGATGTGGTAAGTTGTATTTAATAGTTATACGAACTTACTAAGCTTAATTGCTTACTTCGTTTTAATTTCCGTGTTTATAGTGATTTGGAAGCTAGCTCGATTTGGAAGTTGTCGGAGATCGCATTACATTACCAAACTCTCATTTTGGTACTTTGGATTTTGTATATCTTGGTTAAATGGCATGTATAGGTGTTTTGACTAATGTGGCCTATATGTTTTGTTGTGTATTTAGCCAATTGATTTGGCTTGAAAATGGTATATGTTTTGATATGTAAATAGGTGGAAATGGCCTTATGATATGATTGGGTATCTTTGCTATGTGAATGCTTTGTTTTGTGAATTGATATTTAAGGTACCAAATGGTTGAGATTGAAAATGTGTATGCATGCTAAGTTAGGCACTCTGTCTCATATATGTAATTGACCATTTAGTAGACTTTGGAAGTACTTTTGGTATGTTTAAAAGTGGTCAAATAAATGTGCTTATGGATGTCATGTTGCATGTGTGGATAGTACATGATATAAACTAGATATTGATTGGTTTTGAATGCTCAATTATGCCATGGTTATATGAAAATTGATCTGTATAGGTTGGAACCTATTCGTATGAGAAATAGAGCTTAGAAAATGGCCTATTTTTGTCCACATGGGCAGAGACACGGGCGTGTCTCTCAGCCGTGCGTGACACACAACCAGGTGACATGGCCGTGTGTCCCCTGATATTTCTTTAGAATTAAAGTCAATAGTTTCACACGGCCTAGCACATGGGCGTGTGGCTCGGCCGTGTGGAACAAGTCATTATACCCTTCAGTTTGCACATAGCTTGGCACACGGGCGCGTGGTCTGGCCGTGTGACCCAAGTTAGAGAGTTACATGGGGTTGGACACAGGCTGGGACACGGTCATATGATCCTATTTTGAATGCCCACACGACCTGAGGCATAGGCGTGTCACTTGGCCGTGTAATACACACGGCCTGGCCATACGAGCGTGTGTCCCCTACACTTTGAAAATTTTCCATGCTTTTCTAAAAATTTCTTGGGTTCTCGGTTTAGTTCTGAACCACTTTTAATTTCTATTTAGGGCCTCGAGAGCTTGTATTAGGGACTATATGAATGAATTTCAAGGATTTTTAATTGGTTTGAGAAGTTAATTTGAATTGTATGATTGTTTGAGTATAACAGCTCTAACCCATATCCGTTGCCGAAACAGGGTTATGGAGCATTATCAGACTTTATGGATTAAGTACGAACATTTCATAATCTTTAATACATATATCATAACTCATTCATAAAACACTCACATGGTCCCTTATATGGGCCCTCGAAGGCAAAATAGGTGTTAGAAGTAAATTGGGACTTGATCGAAGACTTCAAGAATTTTTCACAAAATGTCCAAAAATATTCTTGGAAATAAGGGACACACGCCCGTGTGGCTCACACGGCCAGGATACATGCCTGTGTCTCAGGTCGTGTGGGCATTCGATGTGAGACACACGACCGTGTCTCAGTCCATGTTCTTACTCATGTAACTCTCTGCCTTGTGCCACAAGGCCAACTACACATCTGTGTGCTAAGCCGTGTGCAAAGTGTAGTGGTCACATGGCCAAGCTACACGCCTGTGTTCTAGGCCGTATACAAAAACCTGGGCATTATGTTTTGAAATTTCAAAGTGCATGGGACACATGGCCAGACCATATGCCCATATGCCAAGTCGTGTGTCACACACGGCTGAGACATATGCCGGTGTCTCTGCCCGTGTTGACTAAAATAGGCCATTTTAAGGCCACTTTTCTCACCCTTTTTAACATCAACCTACACACAACAATCTCATATACTAATATATCCCAACCATGCAACCAATACAAGTCAAAACATTTTCTCAACATGGCATAACATCTCAAACATTTCCATTACTTATACTTACCTATTTAACTCATTCCATAGATTTATCAAATTCTATTTCTAACTACTTACATACAAACATTTAAGATTCAAAACCACATTTCAATCTATTTCATTGTCAAACCAACTCTATACATTCCATATAAACCAAAATTTACATTGCGAAAACTATCGAATTAATCTGGATAGTGTGGCTTGATGTGTTGATCCGATCTTCCGACCTCACGCTAATCTGCAAGGAATATTAAACAATACAAGTAAGCTTAATGAAGCTTAGTAAGTTCATAGGCTTTAAATATAAATCTTACTGAACATACTAAATAATTGATTTAAATTAAGCATTTCACAACATTTCCTGCCAACCACAACTTCGATTGATGAATTCACATAATTGAGCTCAATATCGATAACTATTTAATTTCTTTCACATTACTCCATGTAATATTTTCCAATCATTGTCAAATTAGAGAACATCTTACAGATTTGTGTACATCGTTTCTTGATGCTATAGTCCAACTATGGTCTTACACAATTGCCATGGCCCTGCCATGGTCTTACACTCATAATGCCATAACCCAGTTATGGTTTTATCATCAGGATGTCATAACCCAGTTATGGTCTTACACATATATATACTGACATGGTTCAACCATGGTCTTACGTCCAAAGTGTCATAACCCAATTTCCATTAAAATGTCATAGCTCAGCTATGGTCTTACATTTAAACATTGTCATGGTCCAACTATGATCTTATCTGTCAATTCATCTTGTGTCACGGAACGCTCGTACTCAATTCTTACGTCCTACTTAATTTGAACTTTCAATTCAATTTTCATATTTTTAAAATAACCATAATTCAATAATAAAAATATGAAATAATACATTATATCATTCCTAAATTAACAATTAGTCTTGAAATTTCAACCATATGAACTTACCTGGACCAATTTGTAGAATTTTTTGTAATTTAAGAACTATTCAACTAATTGCCCTTTTTCACATTTTCTTCTTGTTCTTGATCTATAATATAAAATTATTCATTCATTATCATCTAATTCAATTCTAGTTCACTTCACAATTTATGCCCTTCAATTTTTGAAATTGCACAATTATCTCAACTTTTACGGTTTTTACAATTTAGTCCCTCACTAATTAACCTATCAAATAAGCTAATTATTCTTAGTTAACACTTTATCTAAATATTCTAAGCTATTACACTGCCTTTGATAAATGGAATTTAATATTTAATCTTTTTCACAATTTGGTCCTAAAATCAATTTCCCTTGAATTCACTTGATAAAATCATTACATAGCAAAATTAAAGCATCAATTCCATGTTAATTCATCAAAAACTTCCAGAACTCATCAATGGTAACTTTCAAAATTACTCATCGAATCAAAAACTAATGAAATAGATGTTGGACCTAGTTGTAAAAATCTTAAAAACACAAAAAATTCAAGAAAAGAGCAAGAAATGAAAATTCAAGAAAAGAGCAAGAAATGAACTTACATGAAGTAAAATAAATAAAACCAGCTTAAAACCTTCTCCTATGGAGTTTTTGGCTGAAAAATTGAAGAAGAATGGCCTAGAAAACTTTAGAATTCAATTAATCTAAGTAAATTTTGTAAAATTTACAATTTTACCCTTATTTCACTTTATTTTATTAACTATCTGCTTGTGTCATTTCACTCTTTTAAATTAGGTCTAATTGCTCCATAAGTCTTCCTTTGTTTACCACTTAAGCTATTTTATCATTTTAGCAAGTTTTGCACCTTTTTCAGTTTAGTCCTTTTTAATTAATTAACTATTAAAACGTTAAAATTTTCTAACGAAACTTTAATACTAATTTATTGACACTCCGTAAATATTTATAAAAATATTTACGACTCTGTTTATGAAATTGAGGTCTTGATACCTGGTTTTCGAGAGTAATTAACCTAATAATTCTTTTAAATCACAAATTTCACTAATTCAAGAATATTTCTAAAATCACACTTGACTCGTAAATAATAATTAATAAAATTTTCGAACTCACTCGTCGGGTTTAGTGATCTCGAATCACTATTTTCGACACCACTGAAAATTGGGCTGTTATAACTTCCCCCATTTAGGAAATTTCGTCCTCGAAATTTGTTACCTGAGAATAAGTTTAGGTGCTGTGATCTCATTGATTCTTATGTTTCCCAGGTTGCATCCTTCGAACCATGATGATGCCACAATACTTAAACCAACGGTACTCGTTTATTACGTAATTCTTTAACTTCTCAAGCCAAAATCTTCACTGATTCTTCTAAATATGTCATGTTCGGTTGTAGCTCAATTTCACTATAAGAAATCATGTGTGAAGGATCTGGTCTATACTGTCTCAGCATTGATACATTCAACACGTTTGAATTTTCTCAAGTTTAGGAGGAAGAGCTAACCGAGAAGCTACAGGGCTAATTCTTTCAATGATCTCATACGGTCCGATAAATCTTAGGCTCAATTTCCCTTTTCTACCAAACCGCAATACTTTCTACCACAGTGAAAATTTTAAAAATACTCAATGACCCATATTAAATTCTATTTCTCTTCTTTTCAAATCCGTATATGACTTCTGACGATCCGAAGCAACTTTTAAACTATCTCGGATAACTTGAACTTTATCTTTAGTTTCTCGGATCAAATTGACTCCTACTAACTTGGATTCACTCAATTTAGACCAATACGATGGAGTCTTACATTTTCTTCCATAAAGAGCTTCAAATGGTTATGCTAGATTGATAACTATTATTATATGCAAATTCAGCCAACGGTAAATACCTTTCCCAGCTACCTCCAAATTCGAGTATACAACATCTTAACATGTCTTCCAAGATTTGAATTATTCGTTCTGATTGCCCATCAGTCTGAAGATGAAACGCTATGCTGAAATTTAACTTTGTACCCAGGGCTTCTTGAAATTTACTCTAAAATCTCGATGTAAACTTTGGATCTCAATCCAAAATAATAGATGTTGGAACCCCGTGTAGTCTTACAATCTCAGACATATATAATTTTGCTAATTTCTCAAGTGAAAAGTCTGTTTTGACCGGGATAAAATGTGCTGACATAGTCAAGCTATCCACAATCGCCTAGATCGAATCTTTCTTTCTCGGAGTCATAGGTAATCCAGATACAAAATCCATCGTGACATGCTCCCATTTCCACTCAGGAATCATGATAGGTTGTAACAAACCCATTGATACCTGATGTTCTGTTTTGACTTGCTGACAAATCAGACACTTTGTTACAAATTCACATATTTCCCGTTTCATACCCGGCCACCAATACATCAGTTTCAAATAATAATACATCTTCATGCTACCCGGATGAATGAAATATATACTACTGTGAGCTTCAAAAAGAATATCATTTTTCAAATCTAAATTATTCGAGACACAAATTCTATTACGATCACACAACATACCATTATCATTAATGCTATACTCTGAACCCAATTTGTCCCGAACCCTCTGTCTTTTTAACACCAATTTCGGGTCATCATCTTGTAACTCCCAAATCCGTTAAAAGAATACAAGTCTTGCTTTCAACTCTTCTAATACAAAACCATCTTCATTAAGAGATAAATAAGCATTCATCGCTCGAAGTGCAAACAAAGACAATTTTTGACTATGTGTATCCGCAACTACGTTAGCCTTTCCTTGGTGATAGTCAATAACCAGATCATAATCTTTTAGTAACTCTAATCACTGTCTCTGTCTTAAACTAAGCTCTTTTTGAGTCATCAAGTATTTCAAACTCTTGTGATCTGTATACACATAACATCTCTCACCGTATAAGTAGTGTCTCCAAATTTTCAAAGCAAATACGATTGCAACCAATTCGAGATCATGCGTAAGATAATTCTTCTCATGTGGTTCTAATTTTTTAAAAGCATAGACCACTACTTTTCTCAACTGCATTAAGACACAACCCAATCCATTTAGAGATGCATCACTATATATAACATACGGCACACCTAATTCTGGCTGAGTCAAAACTAGAACTTCTGTTAACATTTTCATCAACTGTTCAAAGCTTTGTTGACACTCATCAGACCAAACAAATTTAACATTTTTCTGTAGTAGTCGAGTGATTGGCAAAGTGATCATAATTTTTTTTTTTGACAAAACGACGATAATATCCTACTAAACCCAGAAAACTTCGCACTTATGTTATATTCTTCGGAATTATCCAATTCACCACTACAGATACTTTGCTCGAGTCCACTTGAATCCCTTCAACTGACACAGTATGACCCAAAAATTTGACCTCATAAAGCTAGAACTCACATTTACTAAATTTTACATACAACTGTTTCTACCTCAAAATCTGTAACATAATTCTCAGGTGTTGCGCATGCTTAGATTCTGTCTTAGAATAGATCAATATATCATCAATGAACACAACCACAAATATATTCAAAGAAGGCTAAAAAATTCGATTCATTAAATCCATGAAAGCAGCAGGTGCATTAGTCAAGTCGAATAACATTACTAAAAACTTATAATGACCATACCAAGTTCTAAAAGCAGTCTTCAGTACATCACACTCTTTAACTTTCAACTGATAATACCCAAATCTAAGGTCTATCTTCGAAAATACTACTGCACCTTTCATTTTGTCAAACAAGTCGTCAATACGAGGAAAATTATATTTATTTTTAATTGTGACCTTGTTCAACTGTCTGTAGTCTAAACACAGTCTCAAAAAACTATATTTCTTTTTCACAAATAAGACAGGTGCACCCTAAGGAGACATACTTGGCCTGATGAATCCTTTGTCTAGTAATTTTTGTGTAACACCCCTTACCCGTATTCTATGCCAGAACAGGGTACTAGGTATTACCAGACTTAAACACAATTAAACACACTTAAAACCAGATTATAAAACTTCATTTCAAATTAAATATTATTCAAACACATGCTTAAAGTCCCTTATATAAGCCTACGAGGCCCAGAATATACGTTGGAGATAGATTGGGACCAAACTAAGAACTTTCAAAACTTTTAAAAAACATAAAAAAAAATTATCATGAAACAGGATCAGACACCCATGTGGGTAGGCCGTGTAGTCACACACGCCCATGTCCCAAACCCGTGGAGCTCTTTGACTTGTATTCGAGAAGAAACTTGAGTCACATGGCCTGAGCACACACCCGTGTTGCTAGGCCGTGGGATAATTAAATTTCACATTTTAGGTGTAGACTTCACACAGCCATATCACACGGCCATGTTAAAGCCCGTGTGCGTCACATGGCCAAGCCACACGCTCGTGTGCTAGGCCGTGTGCCTAAACCTGGACATTTTGTTTCTCATTTTTAAGTTGCAGGGGATACACGACCTTATCACATGCCCATATGGTAGGCCATGTCTCACACACGGCCTAGACACACGCCCGTATGCCTACCCGTGTGGACGAAAATAAGTCCTTTAAGACCACTTTTCTCACCCTCATACTAACCTCCTGCACAAAAACACATTTATATACCAATAAAGTCCAACCAATCAACCAATTCCAGCCAAAACATGTATATTTCATTATCTATTATAACTAACACATTCGAATTACATTGCATACTTAATCGTTCATCCTATTACATTATCAAATCAATCCCTTTTTACATGCCATATAAATCAAACAGGTTGTTTAACAAAATCTACAGAAGTAAATCTGGATGGTGTGATCCTCTATGTAGATCCTTCGAATGTATATACATTAATCTACAAGATAAATAAACATACACAAGTAGCTTAGTAAGCTCATAGAAGCTTAGTAAGCTCATAGGCATAGAAAATAAATCTTACCGAACATTTAAAAATAATCATATATTATACAATTCACTAATTCCTCCTGTCAAATCACAAAATCATTGATAAGTTCACTTATTTGGATTCAATGTCACATAATAACAATTTTTTTTATTCTATTGCGCCCATTTATCATAATGCCATAGTAAAACTATGGTCTTGCACATAGTCACATGTCACACACCGAAGCCATATCCCAACCATGGTCTTACACGGATCACAAATCACACTGATGTCATATCCTAGATATGGTCTTGCATAGAAGCACATATATCACCGATGCCATATCCCAAATATGGTCTTATATGGAAGCACAAAATCAAATCACATCGATGCCATAGTCTAGCTATGGTCTTATACGGGAGCACATGTCACATGTTGCCATAGTCTAACCATGGTTTTTTCCGTCAATTCATCTTGAACACAGAACGAAAGTACCAAATTCCATTGTCCCACTTAAGTTGTACTTTTACTTAAATATTATTTCACAATTATCACGATTAATTATGTAACACCCCGTACCCGAGGCCGTCGCCGGATTCGAACACGAGGTGTTAACAGACTTAATTCATTACTTAAACAGCTCAAACAATTTATTTTTAAAATTTCCAGTCAAGCTAGCAATCTGTGTCATAGTTGCTTAAAAATTCATATATGGAGTTCCGAAACTCGAAATCCAATTCTGTAAATTTTTCCTAAAATTAGACTCATATATATATTTACAAATGTTTTTCTAGAATTTTTGGTCTAGCCAATTAGTACAGTTTATTAGTTAAAGTCTCCCCTTTTTCAGGGTTCGACTACTCTGACCTCTGTATATTACGAATCAGATACCTCTCTATATAGAATTTAAATGACTATGAAGTTTGTTTCTATTAAAACTAGACTCAATAAGGAATCTTTGAATATAAAGAATGACTTCTAATTATTTTTTTACAATTTATGATGAATTTTTAAAGTCAGAACAGGGGATCCAGAAATCACTCTAGACCTGTTTCACAAAAATTCAAATATCTCATAAAATATAATTTATATACCTGTTTTGTTCAATACATATAAAAATAGACTCATTAAGCTTCAATTTAATAACTTACTCATCATTTAATTCCATTTCTACTATTTTTAGTGATTTTTCAAATTTACATCACTGCTGCTATCAGATTCTGTTTTATGGCAAATTTCACTTTACTAAGTATTTTCATGGACTAAATAGCATTTTAAACATACATAACATCAAATATGACTTAGATTGGTCATTCCAATGGCTAATCATTTACAAACCCTTTTCTTACCAAACCATAGCCATATCATAAGATCAATTACACAAAGTGAGTGTTTTGCCATACATGCCACATTCAAAATACACAAGCCATTTTACCAATTTAAGCCTTTGGATAGTGTGAACGAGTCTTCGACCTATCCCGATTCTCAAGCCGGCTTGTCAAAACTACAATGAAAGAAAATGAGGGAGTAGGCACAAATGCTTAGTAAGTTCACATGCAAATAGCAAGTAACATAATCACACAATCTCACATAAAACATCATTTGCATAAACAATACCAAGACATGCATGTTTCATTTACATTTAATATCTTCCTACGATTTCATCATACCAAGTTTTCAACCTGAGGGTTTAAGCACATACCTGTCAAATTTTCTCATTTACCACACTTTCCAACATGTCACTTTCGTTTTAGGCCTTCTTCTTATTCACGTAAGATTCACCCGTTGAACACATCGGAATATAATTCGAATACGCGGATCTCATGAACATAAGAGCCATACCCGCAGCTAGACAAACTCAATAGCCTGCGGAACTTATGTAGCCAAGCTACCATGTAACCCGCCTATAAGTGAACTCGGACTCAACTCAACGAGCTCGGGCGTTCGCATCCATAAGTGAACTCGGACTCAACTCAATGAGCTCGGATGCCTAGTTACATCTCACGAACTCGGACTCAACTCAACGAGTTCGGAACTCAAATATCCTAGTGACATGTCACTTGTATTCTAATCTATTCCCAAGGTTCAAATGAGATTTTTCCTCTATTACACATCTTTGCCGTCTTCCACGGAATATCTAAATTGATACTTCGGTGATAGTTCATACTTATCAAGTAATTCACATAATTACATATTATTCAACAATAATCACAAAACATAACATTTCATGATAATAATAAGCATCATATCACATAAACAACATTAAATTGCTTAAAAAGACAATTATGTTACTACATTTACACATGAACTTACCTCGGTATAAAATTATTAGCAATCGAGCTTATTCTTCGTAAACTTTATTTTTCCCTCGATCGCGACTTGAATCTCGTTTCTCTTGATCTATAATGCTAAATTAATCTTATTGAATACATACATTCATCAAAACAGCATTTAATACGAACTTTGGAAAAATTACATTTTTGCCCCTAAACTTTTGCATAATTACACTTTTGCCCCTAGGCTCGGGAATTAAACTTCATCTTTTATTCTTATGTTTTATGACATTTTGATCATTTTTCCCTTCTATGGCAACGTCAAATTCACACTCTAACATGTACTTATGACTATTAGGTATTTTTACCAATTAAGCCCTTTTACTAGTTTTCGCTTAAAACCGAGTAGTTCAAGTTGTCTAACATAATTTAAAACCTCATATTTTATCATAAAACAACAAAATACACAAATTTCACCTATGGGTATTTTTCCAAATATGAACCCTAGGTTGAATTATTGCTAGCATAAGCTTAATCGAGCTACCGGGATTCCAAAAACGTAAAGAACATTAAAAACGGGGCTTGGAATCACTTACTATGGAGCTTGAAAGGTTGAAACAAACCCTAACCATGGAGAACCCTTGAAATTTCGGCCTAATGAAGAAGTTGGACAAAAATTGGCTTTTAATTTTGTTTTTAATTCATTTTAATAACTAAATGACCAAAATACCCTTACTACTAAACTTTCCAAAAATTCCATCCATGCCCAATTTTTTTCCATAGACTTAGAAATTGGTCAAATTTCTATTTAAGACCTCCTCATTAATATTCCAAAACAATTTCATACTAAAAACTCCTAGAATGCAAGTTTTATAAATTATTCGATTTAGTCCCTAATTTCAATTTAAGCACTTTAGGCATAGGATTTGATTACGAAATTTTCACACAATCATGCAATCATATCATAAACATCAAAATAATTATAAAATAATTATTTCTATCTCGAATTTGTGATCACGAAACCACTATTCCGATTAGGCCCTAATTCGGGATATTACAAATGACATTCATATACCATAATATAATATGACATGATTGAAATTTACCTACCAAAATATTGAATTTAGCCATATGAACTTACCTAGGCTAATTTGCAAAAGTCGTAAAATTTCAAGGACTATTCTTGCAATTTTTCCTTTCGATGATTCACATCATTTTTTATCTATAATTATAAAATCATTCCTTTATTAGCATCTATTTTAATTCTATTCTAATTCACAATTTATGCCCTTTAATTTTTGAAATTACACTATTACTCCAAACTTTTTAATTTTTACAATTTAGTCCCTACTCAATTTATTCATCAATTGAGCTAATTCTTCTCAAATAACATTTTATCAAAACATTATAAACTACTTCAAAGCCTTCAACATTCAGAATTTCAACACAAAACCCTAATTCCAACAACTTTCACAATTAGATCCTAAAAATTAGTTCTTATAAAATCTCTTCATAAAATCATCATATAATAAATTTAGAACCCGAATTCCATACTAAATCATCATAAACTTTCAGATCTTACTCATGGCAATTTTCTAAATCATTCATAAAAGCAAAAACTAATGAATTAGACAATAGGACCTAGTTGTAAAAGTCTCAAAATCACAAAAATTACAAGAAATAATCAAGAATTGAGCTCACATGTAGTAAAATATGAGAAACCAGCTCTAAAAATTCTTTAATGGTTGTTTTTGGCTAGAGAAGATGAAGAAAAATATCTAATTTTTTTTCAATTACATCATTTTTAACTACTAACCTTTATGTAATTTCCAATTTTGCCCCTTGTTCACATTGTTTTCTTGTTTATTTCATGCCCAAATTGTCCAACCATCATCCTTTGAGTCTAATTGCTCTTAAGTCCCTCTTATTTATTATTTAAGCTATTTAATCGCTTCCCTCAATTTTACATCTTATTCAATTTAATCTTTTTTATTCAATTGACTACCGAAATGTTAAAATTTCTTAACAAAACTTTAATACTAACTTAGTAAAATTCCATAAATATTTCTAAAAATATTTGTGGCTCGATTTAGGAATTAGAGGTCTCGATACCTCGTTTTTATCTCTTTTTATCTAAAAATTTCCTTTAATTCACAATTTCACTAATTCAAAAACATTTCTAAAATCACACTTAACTTTTACTTACTAGTATCTAAACTCACATGTCGGATTTAGTGATCTCACATCACTATTCCGACACCACTAAAATTTGGGTCGTTACATCTTGCAACTATGTTTTCAACTCTTTTAACTCTGTTAGTGCCATATGGTATAGTGTTATCGATATAGGAGTTGTTTCCAAAATCACATCGATTACAAATTCAACTTCACGATCAAGTGGTAAACCCAACAATTCCTCATGAAACACATCAATAAACTCATTAACAACTGATAATTGTTCTAACTTTGATTCAGAACCCCAAATATCAAGAAGGTAGGCTAAAAATGCCTCATTACTATTCTGCATTAATCTTTAAGCTGAAAAAGCTGAAATATTTCTGACTATTTGTAGATTCAACAGTAATCATCTTTCTTGTCTAACATTTCAAATCAATCCGTTTTTCTCTATAATTTAATATGGAATCATGCTTCGTTAAGCAATCTATTCCCAATATAACATCAAATTCCTGAAAAGGTAGCAACATCAAATCAGTAGGGAATTTAAAGCCTTTTATTTTCAATGAGCAATCACGACACACTAAATTTACTATTACACTTTGGCCTAATGGATTAGTGACTTGAACATCATAATCAGTAGGTTCAACAGACAATTTCTTTTCTGATGCTAATGCAGTGCAAATATAAGAATGTGTACACCCAGGGTCAATCAATGCATACACAGTAGCATCAAAAAGATAGAATGTACTAGCAATAATGTTTGGAGCTGTTGCTTCCTCTGTATCTCAGATAGCATATGTACGTGCAATGCCCTAGCCTCTAACCGGGCAGTTGAATCTCTCAGACCCGAACGAGCAGTCCTAGTAGCACTGCTTTGGCCTGAACGTTTACTTCTTTGAGAAGTGGCTAATTGCTTTTCTTTTTGCTCTCCTTCCTCTTTAAGTAGTTGAGGACAGTCTCGAATAAAATGATCAGTGGCCCCACACTTGTAACAAGCTCCTACCTTACCTCTACATTCACCAAAGTGATTTTTTCTACAATATTTGCATTTAGGCCTGGGAGCATTCTGCACACTACCCACACTAGCCACAGGTTTAATAGTTACCACGAGATCTTGTTGAGTCACCTTATTCTTACTTAATCATTCTGGCATTGAGGTGGGTCGACTAAAATCATCTCTAAACTTTTTAGTCAAAAATGCTGAAAATGATTTAAATGAGCTTCCCTTGTAGGATTCTTTATTTCTTCTATCTCGTTGCATTTTTCTATTGTACACCTCTTCCATTTTCTAAGCACGATCTAACAGAACAATAAATTCCCGTATTTCTGTGCCCGAATCATCATTCTAATTTCATTATTCAGTCCTTCTTCAAATCGAATACACATTTCTTCCTCAGTTAATACAATTTCCTGGGCATATCTGCTAAGGTATACAAATTCCTCTCATATTCTGTTTTTGATCAATTTCCTTGTCGTAAATTAAGAAATTCCCTCTTCTTTTTATCCAAGTATCTGTTGCCGATGTATTTCTTTTTAAATTCACTCTAGAAAAATTCCCAAGTGATTTTCTCTTTCGGCACTACGGCCACTATAGTCATCCACCAATTATAGCCATTATAGCACACCTAAAGTAATCTTCAGAAGAACAAGCTAATTCCTCAAAAACTCTTATCGTATTCCGAAGCCAATTCTCAGCTTTGATAGGATCATCATCTGACCTACCCCTGAATTTTTTGGCCCCACACTTTCTAAGTATTTCTATCGAGGTACATTTACTTGATTCAATTACCGGAGGAGGTGGAGGTGCAACCGGGGGTGCTATAGATGGTACAGTAGGGGGAGGACGTTACTAAGCCAGATTTCTTTCTCGCATAAATTCATTAATCCATTGGTTCATAAACCCATAAAACATATTTTTGAGTTCTTGTTCTTATATCGGAGAAATTGGGAAACTACTACTTTTCTCATGTTCAGATGTTTGTATTCTGCTATTAGCTTCATCACGTTCAGCATGTTCGGATCTATCTGACATCTTTACAATCTATAAGAAAAAAACAAGGATTAGATCAGATCATACACATCACACTATCACAGATTTATATAGCGTGTATTTTTAGACACTTTACACGTTACATTTGTTCCAAGAATCGAATAAACCAAAGCTCTGATACCAATAAATGTAACACCTCTAACCCATATTCTTTGCCAGAACAGGGTTATGGAGCATTACCAGACTTTACAGATTAATTATGAACATTTCATAATCTTTAATACATATATCATAACTCATTCATAGAACACTCATATGGTTCCTTATATGGGCCCTCGAAGTCCAAAATAGGTGTTAGAAGTAAATCAGAAATCGACCGAAGACTTCAAGAATTTTTCACAAAATGTCCAAAAAAATTCTTTGAAACAGGGGACACACGCCCATGTGGCCAAACCGTGTGGCTCACATGGCCAGGAGACATGCCCGTGTCTTAGGCCGTGTGGGCATTCGATGTGGGACACACGACTGTGTCCCAGCCTATGTTCTTACCCATGTAACTCTCTGATTTATGCCACAAGGCCAACTACACGCCCATATGCTAGGCCGTGTGCAAAGTGCAGGGGTCACACGGTCAAACCCTACACCCGTGTGCTAGGCTATGTACAAAAACCTGGGCATTCTGTTTTGAAATTTCAAAGTGCAGGGGACACACGGCCAGACCACATGCCCATGTTCCAAGCCGTGTGTCACACATGGCTGAGACACACGCCCGTGTCTCTGACCGTGTGGATGAAAATAGACCATTTTAAGGTCACTTTTCTCACCCTTTTTAACATCAACCTGCATACAACAATTTCATATACTAATATATCCCAACCATGCAACCAATACAAGCCAAAACATTTTCTCAACATGACATAACATCTTAAACATTTCCATTACTTATACTTACGTATTTAACTCATTTCATAGATTTATCAAATTTATTTCTAACTACTTACATACAAACATTTAAGATTCACAACCATATTCCAATCTATTTCATTGTCAAACCAACTCTATACATGCCATATAGACTAAAATTTATATTACAAAAACTACCGGATTAATCTAGATAGTGTGGCTTGATGTGTTGATCCGATCCTCCAACCTCATGCTAATCTTCAAAGAACATTAAACAACACGAGTAAACTTAATGAAGCTTAGTAAGTTCATAGACTTTAAATATAAATCTTACCGAATATACTATTAATTCATTTAGATTAAGAATTTAACAACATTTCCTACCAACCATAACTTCAATTTAATGAATTCATATAATTGAGCTCAATATCAAAAACTATTTAATTTCTTTCACATTAATCCATGAAATACTTACCAATCATTGTCAAATTAGAGAACATCTCACGGATTTGAGTACATTGTTTTTTGATGCCATAGTCCAACTATGGTCTTACACAATTGCCATGGCCCTGCAATGGTCTTACACTCGTAATGCCATTACCCAGTTATGGTCTTATCATCAAGATGCCATAGCCCAGCTATGGTCTTACACATATTTATACTGTCATGGTCCAACCATGGTTTTACGTCCAAAGTGTCATAACCCAGTTATGTTCTTTTCATTAAAAGGCCATAGCTCAGCTATGGTCTTACATTTAAACATTCTTATGGTCCAACCATGGTTTTATCCGTCAATTCATCTTGTGTCACAGAACGATCGTATTCAATTCTTGTGTTCCACTTAATTTGAACTTTCAATTCTATTTTCACATTTTTACAATAACCATAACACCCCTTACCTGTGTCCGACGCCAAAACAGGGTACGAAGCATTACCGGACTTAAGCACAAGCAAATATTCAAAACAGAGACATGAATTTTCGTCTAAATATAAACTTTTCATTCACATGCATAATTTCCCTTATATGGGCTCTCGAGGCCCAAAACATACATTGAATGTGGTTCGGGACTAAACCCGGAACTTTCAAAACTTATATAACACTTAGAAAATTTTCTTATTTTGAAGGGTCACATGCCCGTGTGGGTAGGCCGTGTGATAACACATGCCCATGTGGCTTGGGACACACCCGTGCCCTTAGCTCGTGTAACTCTCTGTTTATGACGTCATCAACACAATTAGGGTTACACTTCCAAGTCACACGCCTGTGTGCTTAGGCTGTGTAGCGAATTAAATTTCGAAAACTTATGTGCAGACTTCACACGCCCTGGGTACACGCCTGTGTCTTGAGGCTGCGTCCTTCACACAGCTGAGACACACGACCGTGTCTCCTCCCGTGTGTTTACTACAGGGCATTCCGTTTTACTAATTAGGGTACAAGGGACACACACCGGATCATACGCCCATGGGGCAGACCGTATGTCACACACGGTTTAGACACACACCCATGTGTCTACTCGTGTGGAAAACTTTGAGGCTATTTTCTAAGCCTTTAGTCACTCTTAATAACACATAAGCACTTACACATCTCAATGACATCCTATATGGTATAAATGAGCACTTACACCTTAATAAACATGGCTCATGCATATCAACTTCTTATCCATTTATACTAGCTTAAGACTTCATATTTTATTCAGATCAAGCTTACCAAATCACATGCAATATGTAACATCAATTTACTTCCATTTCATACATTCATGCCTTAGTTGTTATTATGTCATTTACTCACAATTTCATCATCAAACATCTATGATCATGTCCACAATTCACCCATGCCAAATGAGATTAACCATACCATGAGTAGCCTTAGCACATGCATGCAAATATAATTAGGTTTACAACCCAATAATCTATATGAACCATATCACAGGGCCATATACAAAATGAATCAAATATTATTATAAGCCAACACATTTGGCTAACCTAATATGACATATAACAAAAAGACCAAGTCCCTATACATGCCATGCTCAAAATACTTAAATTCACTATACCCAAAAGATTAGTTTGATAGTGTGAATCGAGCTCTAACATCCTTGGATCCCTGAGTTAGCTTTGCGACACTAGAAGAAAATGGAAAAGAAAGGGAAGTAAGCATAAAGCTAAGTAAGTTTGCATGTAAATAATTAACAACATTAACCATGAATTATTATACACATAACATAATAATATTTATCATAATGTCATCAAGTATCATAGTTACATTTTAAGTCATGTCATTTGCAAAATGTACAATAAGACTCATGATCATAATTCATACATTCACATCTTACCGAGGTCTCATCATTCATAATCTTAATGTTTATGAGCTTTGTGTACATACATGTACCCTTTCAACATGATCATACCTTTTCATCTCTTTGACATAATCTTTGGATCACCTATTGAACCACTTGGAATACTAAAGGATACTCGAAAGCTCTCATACACATGATAGAATGCCAATGCCATATCCCGGATATGGTCTTACATGGGATCACATATCAATGCCAATGCCATGTCCCAGACATGGTCCTACATGGGATCGTAGATCGATGCCAATAGACCAGTTATGGTCTTACACGAAATTACACATCGATGCCAAAGTCATATCCCAAACATGGTCTTATATGAGATCTCAAAATGATGCCAGCGCCATGTCCTAGACATCGATGCCAAAGTCATATCCCAAACATGGTCTTATATGGGATCTCATAACGATGCCAGTGCCATGTCCTAGACATGGTCTTACATGAGATCACACATAACTTTAATGTCATGACATTTGTATCCTAATTATTCCTAAGGTTTAACCGGAATTTAGAGATATCAAACTTCGTCGAATCGTCATCGAGTCATCATTAATTAAATCCAAAAAGACAATTACACAATTCATGCAATATTAAGGCATTAAAAATAAAATAATGTAATGTTGCATTATTTACACACGAACTTAGCTCAGTACCCAAAATATGGCTACTATTTGATTTAGTCCACAACCTTGTTCTTTCATCAGTTTAGGTTCGGAATCCGTTTTTCTTGATCTATAATAGAAAATTTCACTTATTTAATTATCATACTGTTCAAAATAGTCCATAAATCATACTTTGGAAAAATTATAATTTGTCCTTAAACTTTCACATAATTAAAAATTAGCCCCTAGGCTTGTAAAATGAAATGTGTTCATTTTCTTTACTACACAAGCCTAGCCGAACCTATATCATACTTATATCAGTCCATATTTTCTTTCAAATCAGATTTTTAACCACCTATTTTACAAATTTTACAAAAAGGTCTTTTTTAGGTGTTTTCATGAAAAACCACTTAGTAAAAGATGTTTATCATACATTAAACTTTCATATTCCTCCATTAAACACCAAAATACATGCATGTCACACATGGGTAAGTTTTTGAACATGAACCCTAGATTAAGATAATGGTAGAAATAGCTAGATCATGCTTCAAGGATCTTAAAAACATAAAGAATATTAAAAACGAGGCTAGGGTGTACTTACAATCGAGCTTGAAAGGATGAAAAAAACCCTAGCTATGGCTCATTGAGAATTTTTTCTAAGGAAGAGGAAGATGGACACAATTTTTGGCTTATTTTTCCCTTTTTATTCTTTTATTAACCAAATGACAAAAATGCCCTTAAGGCCTTTCGTTCAAAATTTTTCCATCCATGCCCATTTTTGTCTATAAAAAAAATTGGGCAAATTGCTATTTAAGGACCTCTAATTAATAATCCATGGAAATTTCATGCTTAAAGCTTCTAGAACTCACATTTTGCAACTTTTGCAATTTAGTCCTAAATGTGAAATTGGACAATTTATCCATAAAATTTCTTCATGAAATTTTCACATAAGCACGGAATCATGTCATATACCTCATAATAATCATAAAATAATTATTTCTACTTTGGATTTGTGGTCTTGAAACTACTGTTCCGACTAGACCCTAATTTAAAAAGTTATAACTCTCCCCCATTAGGGATTTTCGTCCTCGAAAATCTTACCGGTGAAAAGGTGTGGGCATTGGTTTCTCATTTTTTCCTCGGTCTACCATGTAGCCCCTTCAACCCCATGTTTTTACCATAATACTTTCAAAAGGGTAATATTTTTGTTTCTCAATTGTTTAACTTCCCAAGCCAAAATCTTAACCGGTTCTTCGCCATAAGTTATATCCGACCGAATCTCAACCTCTGTTGGTGAAATCATATGTGAAGGATCATATCGGTGTCAGTGCAACATAGACACATGGAACACATCATGAATTCTATCCAACTCAGGCGGCAAAGCCAACCGATATGCTACCGGCCCTATCCTTTCGGTAATCTCGTATGGTCTAATAAAATGCGGACTCAGCTTGCCCTTCCGGCCAAATCTGAGGACATTCTTATATGGAGATACTTTCAGGAATACTTATCACTGACCTGAAACTCAATCTCTTTTCGTTTCAAATTCGCGTAGGATTTCTGTCTATCTGAAACGGCTTTCAGATAATCACGAATTACCTTTACCTTTTCTTTGGTTTTCTTAACTAAATCAACTCCGTGAATCTAATTTTCTCTGAGTTCGGTCCAATACAAAGGCGTTCGGCACTTACGTCTATACAATGCCTCATAGGGTGCCATCTTCAAACTCGACTGAAAACTGTTGTTGCAGGAAAATTCTACCAACTGTAAATACTTTCCCCAATTACCTTGGAACTCAATAACACAACATCGTAACATATCTTCAAGAATCTGAATTACCCTTTTGGATTGACCGTCAATTTGTGGATGGAAAGTGGTACAAAAATTCAGCTTTGTACCCAAAGCTTCTTGTAACTTTTTCCAAAACTGTGATGTGAACCTCAAATCTCTATCTAGTATAATCGACAAAGGCACTCCGTGCGATCTCACAATTTTAGGAACATACAATTTGGCTAACTTATCAAGTGAGTAGTCGGTACGTATAGGTATAAAGTGAGCTGACTTTGTCAATGGATCTACAACAACCCATATAACATCTTTCTTTCTCAGTGTCAAAGGCAAACCCGTCACAAAATCCATAGTAATACAATCTCATTTTCACTTGGGAACAATCACAGGCTAAAGTAAGCCTAAATGTACTTGGTGTTTGGCTTTTACTTGCTGAAAAATCAGATATTTCGAAACAAACTCTGAAATATCTCTTTTCATATTCGGCCCCCAATACAATTTCTTCAAGTCATTGTACATTTTCGTACTACCCGGATGTATAGACAAACAACCACTATGCGCCTCATGCAAAATATTCTGAATCAACTCGGTATTTTTAGGAATACAAATCCTATCTCGGAACATCAAGCAACCATCGAAACTAATTTGGAAATCTGATTCAATACATGACTCACACTGAGCTCTCTTATCTTGCATCTCACTGTCACTTTTTTTACCCTCATAAATCTCTTGGAGAAACATTAGTCTAGCTCTCAACTCAGCTAGAATCGAACCATCATTTGATAAAGCCAACTGAGTGTTCATAGCCCACAAAACAAATAAAGACTTTCTACTCAAAACATCAGTGACCACATTTGCCTTTCCCGAGTGATAATCAATCACTAGCTCATAATATTTTATCAACTCTAGCCACATCCGTTGTCGTAAGTTCAAATCCTTTTGAGTCATCAAGTACTTTAGACTTTTATGATCAGTGAAGACTTGACATTTCTCGTCATACAAATGGTGTCTTCAAATCTTCAACACAAACACAATGGCAGCTAGCTCCAAATCATGGGTCGGATAATTTTTCTCATGTGGCTTTAGTTGCCTTGAGGCATAAGCTATTATCTTGCCTTTTTGCATAAGTACACAACTCAATCCATTCAAAGATGCATCACTATAAACCACAAATTCTTTTCCCTGTTCAAGTTGTACTGAAACCAGTGCCTCGGTCAATAATGCCTTTAGTTTCTCAAACTCTGTTAACATTTTTCTATCCATTCGAACATGACATCTTTTTGTAATAACCTCGTCATCGGAGTAGCAATCATGAAAAATCCTTTAACAAATCGTCTATAATACCCGGCTAAGCCTAGAAAGCTTCTAACGTCAGTTACATTCCTCGGCTGTTTCCATTCAAAAATAGCCAAAATCATACTCGAGTCAACTTTAATACAATCGCCCGAAACAATGTGGCCCAAAAACCCGACTTCTCCAAAGTTCACTTTTACTAAACTTAGCATACAACTGCTTGTCTCTCAAAGTTTGCAAAACCGTTCTCAAGTGCTCGGCATGCTCAGTCTCATCAGGAGAATAAATCAGGATATCATCAATAAAAACAACTACAAATTTATCCAAGTACGGTCGAAAAATTCGGTTCATTAGATCCATAAATACTGTGAGAGCATTCGTTAAACCAAATAGCATAACCAAAAATTCATAGTGATCATACCTCGTCCGAAATACAGTTTTCGGCACATCCGGGTCCTTAACTCTCAACTAGTAGTAGCCGGCTCTCAAGTCTATCTTTGAAAACACTGTGGCTTCCTTCAATTGATCAAACAAATCATCGATTCTTGGTAAGGGATACTTGTTCTTTATGGTTCCCTTATTGAGTTGTCGGTGGTCTATACACAATCTCATTGAACCATCTTTCTTCTTCACAAATAGCACTGGTGCTCCCAACGGAGAATAACTAGGTCTCGCAAAACCTTTATCCGTTAACTCTTGTAACTAAACTTTCAACTCCTTTAACTCTATAAGAGCCATCCTATACGGAGCGATTAAAATAGGTGCAACACCAAGAACTAACTCAATACCAAACTCAACTTTCCTAATAGGAGGCAATCCTATCAACTCTTCTAGAAACCCATTCGGATACTCACATACTACCGGCATTGATTCAATTTTCAACTCAGACTCTTTTGTATTCAGTACGAAGGCAAGATAAGCTTCACAACCCTTTCTCATACATTTCTGAGCAATCATAGAAGAAATCACTACAGGCAAGCTATCCAATTCATCAGGTTCAACCCAAAGAATATCACCACTTTCATATTTCAATTCAATGATTTTCCTTCCACAGTTTACTACCACATCATGCATGGTCAACCAATCCATACCAAGTATTATATCAAATTGATCAAACGGCAAAAGCATAAGATTAGCTATGAAACAATAACCTCTAATCATTAAAGGGCAATCCTTACATACTTTGTCAACTAGCACATACTTGCCTAGAGGGTTTGACACTTTTATCACAAATTCTGTAGACTCAATAGGCATATTCATGTTAGACACCAATATCACACAAACATACAAATGGGTAGATCCCAGATCAATCAAAGCAACAACATAAGTATCATAGAGAGAGAAAGTACTTGTAATCACATCCGAGGATGAAACCTCTTCGCGAGCGTGAGTGGCATAAGTCCTCACAGGTGTTCTACCTTCGGGCTTCACAGCTTCTCTAGGTGCACCCTTGCTACTTGCTTCATTTCTCAGATTTCTTTGTGGCCTACCTCGAGAAGCAGTATTACCCAATCTTGCACTCAGAAATTTCTCTTTTTCAACCCTCTCGGGGCAATCTATAATGAAGTGATCTTGGGAACCACACTTAAAACAAGCTTTATCATTAACTCGACACTCGTTGAGGTGACGTTTACCATAATATGAACACTCTGGTCTACTCGGTCGAGTATTACCAACATTAACAATTGAAGTAATCTGAGCTTTCGAAATTGAGTACTGCTTACCCTTATTTCTATTCTAGTACCCAACTGATGCACTTGATCGAGTATTAAACTCTCTCGGTTTCTTAGATGAGGACTGCAGTGACTTACTCATCTGTCTTTTCTTCGAATCTCGAGACTCAAATTCAGCTTTTTTTTCTCTTTAGCCAATTCCTCGGCCTTACAAGCTCCCTCAACCAGTACAACAAACTCTTTTAATTCTAGGATGCCAACCAGCAATCGAATGTCCTCATTTAACCCATCCTCAAACCTCTTATACATGATGGTCTCAGTCGATACACACTCCCGGGTATACTTACTGAGTCTTATGAACTCACGTTCATACTCTGTTACAGTCATTCGACCCTATTTTAACTTAAGGAATTCATTTCATTTCTAATCAATAAACCTCTGGCTAATGTATTTCTTACGAAACTCCTCTTGGAAAAATTCCCAATTAACTCTTTCCCTTGGTACAATTGACATAAAGGTGTTCCACCACTGATAAGCCGAGTCTCTCAAGAGAGACACAACACACTTTATGCATTCTTCAAGGGTGCATAATAACTCAACAAATACCCTAATGGTATTTTCGAGCCAGAACTCTGCCCTCTCAGAGTCATCATCTATACTAGCTCGGAACTCTTTGGCTCATTGCTTTCAAATTTTATCTATTGAAGGTCTATTCAATCTTATAAAATCCATACCCTGAGGTGCTACAGGAACAAGCTGAAGAATAGGTGGGGGTGGAAGGGGTTGACCATTCAAGTTCGATCGAACGAACTCTGTATAACAGGCATTCATCATATGGAGAAAGGCTTCCCTAGCCTCTTCTCCTCTTCCCTGACTCACGGTCACAGGTCTACTCTCAATTGGTGCTACCCCTTGAGCGAGAGCCGACGCATTACTTTCTACATCATCAGCTTCAGCTAGATTGGGATCCATTACTATATGAAAACATAATTTAAAAAGGTTAGAAGTCGTCACACTATCATAATTCATTTATGGCATGTATAGATAGACTCGTACACATGCTACGTTAGCCCAAGAATTGACTAAACCGTAGCTCTAATACCAATAAATGCAACACCCCTTACCTGTGTCCAACACCGGAATAGGGTACGAGGTATTATTGGACTTAAGCACAAGTAAATATTCAAAACCGAGACATGAATTTCCGTCTAAATTTAAAACTTTTCATTCACATGCATAATGTCCCTTATATGGGCCCTCAAGACCCAAAACATACATTGGGTATGGTTCGGGACCAAATCGAAAACTTTCGGAACTTATATAACACTTAGAAAATTTTCTTATTTTGGAGGGTCACACGCTCGTGTGGGTAAGCCGTGTGATAACACACACCCGTGTGGCTTGGGACACTCCCGTGTCCTTAGCCTGTGTAACTCTTTGTTTATGATGTCATCAATACAATTAGGATCATATGGCCAAGTCACATGCCCGTGTGCTTAGCCATGTGGTGAATTAAATTCCAAAAATTAAGTCCAGACTTCACACGGCCTGGGCACACGCCCTGGGCACACGCCCGTGTCCTGAGGCTGTGTCCTTCACACAGCTGAGACACACGGCCGTGTCTCTACCCGTGTGTTTACTACAAGGCATTCTGTTTTACCTAATTAGGGTACAGGGGACACACGGCCGGATCACACGCCCATGGGGTGTGTCTAAACCGTGTGGACAACTTTGAGGTTATTTTCTAAGCCTTTAGTCACCTCAATAACACATATGTACTTACACATCTCAATGACATCCTACATGGCATAAATGAGCACTTACACCTTCATAAACATGGCTCATGCATATCAACTTCTTATCTATTTATACTAGCTTAAGACTTCATATTTTATTTAGATCAAGCTTACCAAATTAGATGCAATATGTAACATCAATTTACTTCAATTTCATACATTCATGCCTTAGTTGTTATTATGTCATTTACTCACAATTTCATCATCAAACATCCATGATCATGTCTACAATTCATCCATGCCAAATGAGATTAACCATACCATGACTAGCCTTAGTACATGCATGCAAATATAATTAGGTTTACAACCCAATAATCAATATGAACCATATCACATGGCCATATACAAAATGAATCAAATATTATTATAAGCCAACACATTTGGCTAACCCAATATGACATATAACAAAAAGACCAAGCCCCTATACATGCCATACTCAAAATACTTAAATTCACTATACGCAAAAGATTAGTTTGATAGTGTGAATCGAGCTCCGACGTCCTTTGATCCCCGAGCTAGCTTGGTGACACTATAAGGAAATGGAAAATAAAGGGGAGTAAGCATAAAGCTTAGTAAGTTTGCATGTAAATATTTAACAACATTAACCATGCATTATTATACACATAACATAATAATATTTATCATAATGTCATCAAGTATCATAGTTACATTTTAAGTCATGTCATCTGTATAATGTACAATAAGACTCAAGATCATAATTCATACATTCACATCTTACCGAGGTATCATCGATTCATAATCTCAATATTTATGAGCTTTGTGTATATACCTGTACCCTTTCAACATGATCATACCTTGTCATCTCTTTGACATAATCTTTGGATTACCTGTTGAACCACTTGGAATACTAAAAGATACTCAGGAACTCTCATACACATGGTAGGATGACAATGCCATATCCCGGATATGGTATTACATGGGATCACATATCGATGCCAATGCCATGTTCCAAACATGGTCTTACATGGGATCGTAGATCGATGCCAACAGCCTAGCTATGGTCTTACAGGAAATTACATATCGATGCCAAAGTCATGTCCCAAACATGGTCTTACATGGGATCTCAGAACGATACAAAATGCCATGTCCCAAAATGGTCTTACATGGGATCACACATAACCCTAATGTCATGACATTTGTATCCTAACTATTCCTAAGGTTCAACTAGGATTTAGAGATATCAAACTTCGTCGAATCGTCATCGAGTCATCATTAATTAAATCCAAAAAGAAAATTACACAATTCATGCAATATTAAAGCATTAAAAACATAATAATGTAATGTTGCATTATTTACACACGAACTTACCTTGGTACCCAAAATATGGCTACTATTTGATTTAGTCCACAACCTTGTTCTTTCCTCGGTTTAGGTTCGAACTCTGTTTTTCTTGATCTATAATAGAAAATTTTACTTATTTAATTATCAAATTGTTCAAAATAATCCATAAATCATACTTTTTTAAAATTACAAATTAGCCCCTAGGCTCATAAAATGAAATGTGTTCATTTTCTTTGCTACACAGGCCGAGCCGAACCTATATCATACTTATATCAATCCACATTTTCTTTCAAATAAGATTTCTAACCACCTATGTTACAACTTTTACAAAAATGTCTTTTTTAGGTGTTTTCATGAAAAACCACTTAGTAAAATATGTCACACATGGGTAAGTTTTTGATCATGAACCTTAGCTCAAAATAATGGTAGAAATAGCTAGATAATGCTTCAAGTATCTTAAAAACATAAAGAGCATTAAAAACAGGGCTAGAGTGCACTTACAGTTGAGCTTGAAAGGATGAACAAAGCTTAGCTATGGCTCCTTGATAATTTTGGCTAAGGAGGAGGAAGATGGACATAATTTTTGGCTTATTTTTCCCTTTTTATTCTTTTATTAACCAAATGACAAAAATGACCTTAAGGCCTTTCTTTCAAATTTTTCCTATTTATGCCCATTTTTATCCATAAAAATAGAAATTGAGAAAATTGCTATTTAAGGACCTCTAATTAACAATCCATGGTAATTTCATGCTTAAAGCTTCTAGAACTCAAATTTTGCAACTTTTGCAATTTAGTCCTAAATGTCAAATTGGACACTTTATCCATAAAATTTCTTCATGAAATTTTCACATAAGCATGAAATAGACCTCATAATAATCATAAAATAATTATTTTTACTTCAGATTTGTGGTCTCAAAACCACTGTTCCGACTAGACCCTAATTTGAAATGTTACAATAACCATAATTCAATAACAAAAAATATGAAATAATACATTATATCATTCCTAAATTAATAATTAATCATGAATGTTCAACCATATGAACTTACCTGGACCAATTTGTAGAATTTGCTGTAATTCAGAGACTATTTAGCTAATTTCCCTTTTTTACGATTTTTTTTCGAGTTCTTGATCTATAATATAAAACTATTTATTCATTAGCATCTAATTCAATTCTAGTTAAATTCACAATTTATGCCTTTAAATTTTCAAAATTACACAATTATCCCAACTTTTACAGTTTTTACAATTTAGTCCCTCACTAATTAGTCCATCAAATAAGCTAATTTTTCTCAATTAACACTTTATCTAAATATTATAAGCTATTACACAACCTTTGATAAATATAACTTAATACAAAACCCTAATATTTAATCTTTTTCACAATTTGGTCCTAAAATCAATTTCCCTTGAAATCACTTGATAAAATCATCACATAATAAAATTAAAGCTTAAATTTCATGTTAATTCATCATAAAATTCTAGAACTCATCAATGGTAACTTTTAAAATTAACCATAGATTCAATAACTAATGAAATAGATAGTTGGACCTAGTTGTAAAAATCTTTAAAACACAACAAGAAAAGAGCAAGAAATGAACTTACATGAAGTAAAATAAATAAAACCAGCTTAAAACCTTCTCCTATGGAGTTTTTGGCTGAAAAATTGAAGAAAAATGGCCTAGAAAACTTAGAATTCAATTTATCTAAGTATATTTTGTATTATTTCACTTTATTTCAATAATTCTTTGCTTCTGCCGTTTCACTCTTCTAATTTAGGTCTAATTGCTCCATAAGTCCTCCTTTGTGTACCACTTAAACTATTTTATCACTTTAGTAAGTTTTGCACCTTTTTCAGTTTAGTCCTTTTTAATTAATTAACTATTAAAATGTTAAAATTTTCTAACGAAACTTTAATACTAACTCATTGAGACTCTGTAAATATTTATAAAAATATTTACGGATCTGTTTATAAAATTGAGGTCTCGATACCTTATTTTCGAGACTAATTAACCTAATAATTCTTTTAAATCACAAGTTTCACTAGTTTAAGAATATTTCTAAAATCACACTTGACTCGTAAATGATAATTAATAAAAATTTTAAACTTACTCGTCAAATTTAGTGATCTCACTATTTTCGACACCATTAAAAATTAGGCTGTTACATTGAGTTATAAGTATGGTAATGCTCCATAATCCTGTTCCGGCGTCGGATACGGGTTAGGGGTGTTACATCCAGAATCCGCCTCAAAAGATGCTCGCATACGTCTCTCCAATAGGCTGCGTGAACTAACCCAGTCACTACCGGCCCATCCATTGGTAACCCGAGATGTAACTGTATGTCTTCCAGAGTGATAGTGCACTCCTCGCATGGAAGGTGAAATGAGTGCGTCCCGGGTCTCTACCTTTCTACCAACGCACTTACAAGTGTGGGGTCCAATTTACACCCCTAACCAATAAGGGTCATGTGCAAAAATGCAGCATCTCTTCAATATGGTTCGATTAAGGGTGATGGAGGAGTGGCTATTTAATTAGCCATTGTGGTGTTGACTGTTGGGGGAAAACGCTTCCACCTAGAAGCGTTTTCAGCTTATGTAGCAAAAGCGCTTTCAACTGAAAGCGTTTTCCTACAAATATACTGAAAATGCTTCCACGTGGATGCACTTTTCTGCATTTCACCTGAAAACACTGCTAGCTGGAAGCATTTTCATAAAATATTCCCGTCATTTTTTGGGAAAATGGCCTAAACACATAACTTTTTTTTAATTTTCAGCATTTTTTGGTAATGTAGTCAAGTTATGTACCATCATTTTAATATTCTGTCTTTAATGGTCAATTTTTTACTCTCATCTCATCATCATCATTGTATTTGAATCCAAATGCATATCTCATTATTAATTTTAATCTAACTATTATAACAATTAATTTCCCCGCTACCGCTATTTTCAATCTTACCAAAACTAGTGGCCCTAGCCATCCAAACTAAGCCCAGAATAACCTCTCTTTTTCATATTAGTAGAAAATAGATATTTGATCCAAAAACAAAAACAGAACTCCTATTTGCTCAAGCTTCATTAGCTGCCTCCTGTGTCCCCATTTCCATGTCTTCAGCTCTGTTCTCAAACGATATGGGATTATACCTCTTAGCACAAATAACAAAAAGAACCAAGTTAATACCAGTCAATGCAGCTAATAAAAAGAAGTACCGATCCAAATGTCCATCATTCAAATCCGGTGGAACCCAACCTGCTTCCCCATTCCTAGATGTAATGGCCATCACTGTCGTCAAAATTATGCTACATATATAACTACCCATTGCTGAAGAAGACATCGACAACCAATCCCCAAGCTTTTCAAGCCATCAGGTGTTTGTGTCGCAAAAAATTCCATCTGGGCAACGTACACAGATGCTTCAGACACTCCCACAAGCACATACTGTGGGATCTGCCAGAAAATGCTTAAATCGCTCGTGTTTTTAGAACCGGCATGTTTTTGTCTTTGCTGCTCCACGATGGCTGCGATTATCATGGTTGCCATTGCCATGGCTATGCCGATTCCTATTCTTTGTAGCTCGGATGGTGGCTTGGGTTCTCTTTTTGTTACCTTGATGTATAAAGGAACTATCAGTTTGTGATACAATAGAATGAATGTTGATGTGCTTATTATGTCGAATGCAAACATGCTGGCTGGTGGGATATGGAAGTTTGAGATTGTTGTTGTGTCCATGGCTGCTCCTTGTTCGACAAAGAGAGAGAGCATTTGTATGAACACTACAGAGGACAAAACGGTGCAGAACCATATTGGTAGTAATCTTAGAATAGACTTCACTTCTTCAACTTGTGTGATGGTGCAAAGATGCCATGGATTTGCTGGTTCGACCATGTCGACCGGGGTGATAATGGCGGCTCGATCAAGATATCTTCCATTCAGAGTTCAGACATTTAAGACGTTAAGAACCGCATCCAATTCAAACAAATTAAGAAATTCATAAGCTGTAAGAAAAACATACTTGAAGCCATTGGTGTGAAGTAATCTTCTGACCCCATTATTTTTGCCTTGCTTCCTTTCAATTTCATAAAGCCCTTCACCATTGGAGGGTACTTGAAAGTTCATTTTCCTCATGGAAGCTACTATCACTTGAGAGAATTTGGATATCGAGTTTCCGACCTCCTTGAAGTGCCTGTACTGAAACGTCCCACACAAGAGCAAGCAAAATGCAAGCGCTGCACAAGCAGCACATATCCAGAACCCCAAGATCCAGTTCCCAAGGTTCTGAATATATACCAACACTGTCTCAGCAACCAAGGATCCCATGTTTAAGGCCACATAAAAATAGCTGTAAAATGAATTCTTAGATTGTTTTTCGGTGCTGTCCTCCTCGTCAAATTGGTCGGCTCCAAATGCAGCAAGTGCAGGTTCAGGGGCTCCATTGCCTAAAGCAATCAGATATATAGCAACATAAAATACAGCAGTTTCAGCTGATGAATGAGGTTCACATAACTGTCCTAGTTTGCCACAACCTTGAGGTTTTAGTAGAGACAATTGTGTGACCAACGATAGTGCTATCAACCCCTGTCCAAAACAACAACAAAAACCAATCAAAATCAGTCCAATTTGTGCATTAAAGCGGGAACTGAGTACATGATAATTGTGTGAGGCTTACTTACAATAAAGTAGAGAACCTGAAATAAGACTCATGTAAGGTATCTTCCCAAGTAGGAATCACTTAGAAAAGCACCCATTAAAGAGAAAAGGTACATAGTTCCCATCCACCTACTGAATGTATTGGCTGCCTCTGCATTAGATTGTCTTAGAACAGATTTTGTAAAAAGAACCAAATTCACCTCCACCGCCGCGAATGCAAGCGTAACCAGTCCCTGATTTACTGCTAGCCAACAATGAAACCCCAATTATGTATGTGTAAGCATTATTGTAACTTAAAACTGGCCGAGACAAATAAAGAGCATCTTCTTTTGTCTTAAAGTTTGGACCACATGTTGACAACATGGTACCAAACGACGAAGCTGATACATTCAATTAAATGGATGGTCAAATTTTGTAATTAGTCCTTGTACTATGCAAAGCTTGCATATTTAATTTATGTACTCTAATTTTAATCACTGTACTTTTCAAATTTCGAAACTTTTAATAATGACCCAAAAATGTAACCATTAAATTCATTAAGTTAAAATTTGTCATTTTTTTAAAAATTTCATAAAGAAGCACATAATGTCATGACAACTTAGTAGTTTTAAATAATATTCAAAAGGAATTTACATAATTTTAATTAATACAATTAAGTGCTAATATTTGTTAGGATTGAAATATTAAAATTCAAAAAATGTAAGAATTAAAAATTAATGAAATGAGTATTTAAAAAAAAACACAAATAAAACAACAAAAAAGAAATTAATAACAAAATTTGACATCACCAATTTCATTATTATTTAAATTAAAACTAAAATTTTAAATTTTGAAAATAAGAAAAAAACATTGTTTTTGTTATTGCCACAAAACTTAAGCCTACTGACAGTTAACTTACCTAATATAAACATGGCACATCTCCATCCTCCAGTTCTACCCTTTATGGCTGGCCTGCCATAGCGATCAAGCGATCCATCCTCGGTACACAAATTCCCATGTGGTCTCTTTCTATCGGCCTATCGTCCTTGCATGCAACCGCAAATGATGTTGCAGACATAAGAAAGAAAGAAACCAGAAAAGAAGTCTTAAACACTCATGTAATATGTTCCTAATACAATCTCTGAAACATGCTAGGAAACATGTTACATTCCATACCTTAATGCCATTGATAACCGAAGAAGCAACGCAGGGTTGTTGCCTTGTCTCCATATCCGAAATCCAACGAGAGGAGGGAGGAGATGAGATGATGGTGGCCGGTGCGGTTACTGATACTATGAATTATTGTGAGTAAATGAAAATTATATTTCAAAGGTCTGTCTGTCTGACAGCATGACCATAAATGAGGTTTCCTTTTTCTGACTAACTGTGGATTTGGCGATGACGTTTAGTGCATGAAAATATGGAAGAAGACAAGAAGATGTAATTAATTCATTGTTCACTTCTGGTATATGTCCTATGAGGACGCTTGGCAGTCAAGACCTGACAACTGGACTTATTTTCCTTTCCTTATAAACAAGAAGATAGAATTGGATGCTAATGCTATACCTAACTATGTATTTTGTGGCAATAACAAAAACTCCCTAAACTATAATCCTGTATCCAACTATAAATCAATTAAGTATTTTTCGTTAATTTAACTATTTTAGGTAATTAAATTTTAAATAAATCAATCATTGTTGCATAACATTTAAAAGTAAAAATCATAAAATAAAACTGGAAAAATTAGTGAGTGCTAAAACTTCTTTAAAATATTTGAAAATCTTAAAACTAATATTTTTTAAAATATTTATTTTTATAATATTCAATTTTCTTAAAATTTGTATTTTAAATTATGCCACATAAAATCTGACATGTCATTTACTCGTTAAATTAATGATTTTAATAATAAAAAGATTCAATTGCTATAACCTCAATAATTAAAGATTTAATTAAAACGATTTGAATTTAAAATGAAAATTATAGTTTAAAAATGTTGGGTGCAATTAACTAAAAAAATTGTATTTTATTACTTTTCAATATAAATTTTATAAATATCTTAATAATTTGTTTAGTAAAATTAAAAACAACAATAAGGAGCTTAATTATCTTAACCTTTTGAAATTAATTAATAATATAAAATTCTTTTATAAATATATAAATTTAAATATAATATTAATTGCATCATATATCTTTAAATTTTAAAACAATTTAATTGGAGTGTTAATGTAGTATTATATTAATTATTAATTTGGAATTAAATGGTATCTTAGATTTAGCATATATATTAAAATACATAGATCATATGTTAAAAAAATCTCCTCAAAATTTTAATCATATTGTCTTGTAACAGATACATAGATACTATCTATTAGTTTTAAGTTGATATTTAACACCATCATTAATCTGCTACAATCATATAATAAATATGATGGAATGCTTCAAATATTCAAAGTAAAATATTTCAAAATTTGGGATGAATTTAAAATCTCAATCATAAAATTGGTATGTTATAGTTAGATTTGATTATGGCCGGGTCAAGTACTCGCCCTTAAAGTAGGAGGCTTTAGGTAAAAATATAGGCTTAAAAAAAGGATTTGAAACAAAAGACAAGTAAGCTTTTTTGGCTCAGCCCGACCCGAATTTGTAAAAAAAATATATATATTGTTGTTTCCACTGTTTTGGTGTTGTTTTGTCACGGTTTTGTTACTATTTTGTTTTTATTGTTTTATTATTAATTTTGTTATTCTTTTAGAGGCATTTACTTGCTAAGTTACACTTATCTAGTGTTATTTAAACATAAATATTAAATTTATTTTTAACTCGTTGAGAAATATTTATTTTAATGTTTTAATCTATTCGATGTATTATATTTTTTAAACTTGTTTTATGCAAAAATAATAATAATTAAAGAATTAATACGTCCAAATCAAGTTACACTTTATTTTTAACATTTTTATCCAAATTAAAATTAAACAAAATTTTATACACATTTTTCAATTCCAGCCCAGATCTTTAACAGGACCCGCCAATGATCACCACCATCTACAATTAACTCTAGGAAAGTATGCTAAAAAAACCCCCTAGAATATGTGTTTTACGAAATATGAACCTAGGTGGGCCAAATGGGCTGGATTTTGGGTAAAGAGCTCACTGGCCACAGGATCCGGATGGGCTTGTAGTAAACGGTGGCGTTGTTACAAAACGACGGCGACCTCCTCGCTTCATTATTCATTCGTTCGTTCATAATCTCTTCTCCACTGGCTAACAGTCGTCTTTTAAGCTTCATACCCTCTGAAAATGGTGTCTTCATTGTTAACACTTCTTTCAACATTTTCCCGCCTAAATTTAGTACAAAAATCATCAATATTTATTCCCTTCACATTTAAAGCCCTCAGTTTACTGAAATTCCATAAACAACCGCGATTAAGACCCTTCAATACTCCTCTCCTTCGTTTTCCTTCTTCACTCAATTCGCCGAAAGCTCATTTTTCCACTTCAAGAAGACCCGTTTCGTCCAAATCCTTCGATGACGATTTGGTCGTTCTTGGCATCGAAACGAGTTGCGATGACACAGCAGCCGCTATCGTAAGCACCCTTTCCTTTTCCCGCTTTCCTCTTTCATTTTTTCCTTCATGGGTGTTCTCTATGTTTCAATGGAAAACCATCTTTGAGTAAAAAAGGGAAATTTTGGGTGAATGTTAGGTGAGAGGCAATGGCGAAATTCTGAGTCAAGTTGTGTCTTCTCAGGTAAGTACTTATTCCAATTTAGCAGCAAAATTACTATCTTTATTTTCTTATGGCAGTGAAGTGAATACCTTTTCTTTTCACTTTAACTATTGGCCCTATGAAGGCAGATTTGCTAGCTCGATATGGAGGTGTTGCTCCTAAAATGGCTGAAGAAGCACATTCACAAGTCATTGATCAGGTATCATATAAGTTTCTTTTATTTGTAAACAAATTATATCATTAATGTGATGCAAAAATAAAATTTAAACTGATTATAAAGTCCAGGTTGTGCAAGATGCACTTGATAAAGCTAGCTTGACTGAAAGGGAACTATCTGCTGTTGCTGTTACTATTGGACCTGGTTTAAGTCTTTGCCTTCGAGGTAATTATTGATAATGTTTTATTTATTTTTTTATTTATTTAAAAGCTGAACTTTATTGTTAATCATTGTTTCAAACTGTGGTCAAAGTTACCCTTCCCTTTCGACCTATTTTTTATGCAATTTCTGTGCAGTTGGTGTGCAGAAAGCTAGGAGAGTTGCTGGCAGCTTCAATCTACCAATCATCAGTGTTCATCACATGGAGGCTCATGCTCTAGTGGCCAGGTATTGAAGCAATGACTATATATAGATTAGAAAGAGGCATGCACCCCAGCACTTCTAAATAAGTAGCCTTCAGGTAAGACGTGAGAAGAGAAGTCATATGTTGTTTATGAGTACCTGACATTGTTACTTCCTTATCTAGGCTGATAGAAAAGGAGCTGCAATTTCCTTTCCTGGCACTGCTTATATCAGGTACATGCTTCTGGCATTGTAGCATTTTGTTGCTTACACTCGTTGCATAAACATTTTTGCTTGTTAGCTAGCTAGTTAGTGAGACAGAGAGGAAGATGGAGAGATGTGTGTGGCATGGTATTTCCATATAATGTGATCCATGTTAAGGCTGTAATGTGTAACAACATCATGGGCAATAAAGTATTATTCTGCAACCCTTTGTGACATGGGGTAATTAAAGTTGTCATCTGCAGTTTTCCTCTTTGCATAAGTTACGGAATGCTGAAATTGCTTGGCTAATAACTCAAAATGGAAGTGTTTCCCAATCTGATTAAGCAATTTGGTGATTGACATGGAAGAAATAATAAATTTAGTTAAGCTACCTACTAAATTCCTGTTTGTGAGTTACAGTCATTGCTTGCTTGCTTGTTTTTCCTGTAGGTGGGCACAATCTATTAGTTCTTGCTCATCATCTTGGTCATTACACTCAACTTGGGACCACGATAGATGATGCAATTGGTGAGGCTTTTGACAAGACTGCAAAATGGCTTGGCCTTGATATGAGGAAGAGTGGTGGGCCAGCTGTTGAGCAACTTGCTCAGGAGGGTGATGCAGAATCAGTTAGATTCTCAGTAGGTTTTTCTTTTAGGGCTGTATTGACCTTTTCTAGAATGTATATTTGATGGTTCTGTTGTTTTTTGTATATGGTTTTGACCATTTCATTTAGTTCTTCTGAGTTTCACATTTGCACTTCATTTTCTTTTCAGATTCCAATGAAACAGCATAAAGATTGCAATTTCTCATATGCCGGTCTAAAGACCCAAGTGAAACTAGCAATTGCATCCAGAAATATGTATGTAAACCTTACCGATATCTATTATAATTTATTATCAACTCTTCCTCCTTTTATCTATCATGGTAATTCTGCTAGATCCTCATTTGTTGTAGTGATGCCAAGGTTCCCCTTTCTTGTGCAAGTAGCCTAGACAGAAGTTCCCGAGCTGATATTGCTGCCTCTTTTCAGGTTACATCATTTTCGCTTCTTCTTCGTTCCACAATCTTAATTCTATATCTATTCATTAATTTTAAAATATATTTATTGATATATGAGACCTTAAAATCTGTACCCCAGCGAGTTGCTGTGTTGCATCTAGAAGAAAGGTGTGAACGAGCAGTTGAATGGGCATTGAAGATTGAACCTTCCATAAAGCATCTGGTGATGTAAATTATATGTAATACATGTGTATTAATCTTATTTACTACTGATAGTACTGAGTGCTTCTTATAGTTAATCTGCCACATACTGGTGTATGCTGACCTTGTTCTCATGTTGCTTCTTGCAGGTAGTATCTGGAGGTGTAGCATCAAATCAATACGTTAGGTCTCGATTGGATCAGGTTGTTCAGAAGTACAGTCTGCAGCTTGTCTGTCCGCCCCCCAACCTTTGCACTGACAATGGTAAGTTCCATTTCTGTAATTTTTAGTCAAGTTATAAGTTTATGCATGTGTCTATATTCTTGTATGCATGTATGTATGCATAGAAAGATAAAAATATAGAATGTTCAACTGCTCTAGAGTATTAGGATAAACGCCTAAACCCAATGTTTAAACCTTGGGGAATTAACTAGATGTTATAAATAAAAAAGTAGACAAGTAATGCCGTAATTTTTGTATGAAATAGGCGTGATGATTGCTTGGACTGGCATTGAGAACTTTCGTGCTGGAAGATATGATTCTCCACCACCTGCCAATGATCCAGACGATTTCATGGTATGTGGGAAATATCTTATGACATGACTCTGTTTGCTTTATAAGTTATGCATGGTTATAGGCAAAAATAAGCTAAAGTTCACTTGAATTTTCACACGTTTGTGTTGCACTAGTATGATTTGCGGCCAAGGTGGCCATTAGGGGAGGAATATGCCGAAGGCAGCAGTGACGCTCGCTCATTAAGAAGGGCTCGGGTTCATCCATCGCTTACATCTCTTGTACAAGCCTCACTGCAACAACAATGATACAAGAGAATGCATATACCCAAAATGCACCCAGAGCTTATATCTCTATTCTGTCTTCATAGATCCTCGACTGGTCTAAATTCAACGTCGTAATGATCCTTCAGCTTTAACTATCTAATGGTTAATTGAGGTTGCTCGTTACAGTGGCACGATTCAGAATACGAATATGTTCAAACCCATTGGAGAGCTGCATGATGCTTTCAATATTCTCTGTAAAACCTTTTGTTTCATCAATTAACCATGTAATTCTAAATTGAAGAAAGGGATGTAACAGATAGACAAGAAAGATTGAAAAGATAAATATATATTTCCTTTTAAGTTAGGGAAGAAGCATACTAGTTTTCAAGAGTCAAATCAAAAACCAAGCAGCCCATCCACATTTGGATTATTTCGTGATTAAGTCCAACTTTAGGTTGGTATTGTTTTGAGTTTGGTCATTCAAGTTTGAAATTTGAGTTTTTGAGTCAAATCATGTCATATTTATATCATATTGGATTTAAGTTTTGGTCATATTGAGTTAGTTGCTTAGGTTTCATTGGGTATGAATTGTTTCGAATTTGGACCATTTTGAGTTTAGATCAAATTGAGTTCAAGTTGTAGACATTTTATGGATTTAAATTAAGTGGAGATTCAATTGAATTTTTAAGTTAAACTTATGGTGATCAAATTAGATCACTAATAAAACGAGAAATGAATACAAACAGAAAAACCTAATTGAAGAGTGGCACTTTCACATTAAAGTTGGACTCACAAAACATAATATTTCTAATATATAAAATATTAAAATATGGAAGAATATTTTAATATGTCTAGAACCAAGCACAGAACAAATAAGTGGAGTTAAGAAAAGGGCATACACAGAACATATATTTCTTGTTTATTTGTGTTTACTTAGTTGCGGGTTTAGATAGCTTTTATTGTAGCTCTACATTTATTTATTGTTCAGACACTTCCTATTCTTTTGCTTAATGAAATACAACTGACACTTGACTCAAAATATAATGTAGGGTGTATTCATAAATTGTGAATATCATACTTATAAATGATGATTAAAATTGACTAATAATTGATATAGATGAGCCAAATTTATCATCTTAAGCATTTCAAACAAAAATAAATTATAATAATATAAGAATATTTAACTCATTTTTATGTATGTTTTATGAGTATATATCCCAACAACATGATCTGAATCAGCCTTCTCTCGAAACCAACCCTAATTGAAAGCGTTTTAGCCCTATTTGAGCCTATTGAAAATTTTGACTTTAAGCAACCCATAAAAAGTCAAGGTGTTTTTTGAGCATTTAGCCCAGAGAAAAGCTATTGGGCGCCAAGGCAACGCCAAGGAAGCTAGAGATGGAAATATGGAGGCTACCAATCTCAGCATCGCAAAGGGGGAAGCTAATCTCAGCTGGCTACACTTCCCTCTCTTCTCTTTCTTCCATCTCTTCCTCTGACCTTGCTCGAGGTGGTTAGCTCTTTGTTTTTTTTTCTTTTGCATCACGCGATCCTGCGGTCCTTTTATTTGCTAATGCAAGCCTACCAACTGTTTGTTTTTAATACCAAACGAACTTGAATTACTTCCCTAACACCAAGGGCTCTTACATTTAAGCCCCCACTCCCCAATTTATCTTTCATCCCAACCCTCAATCCTGTCAGAAGTCTGTTTTGTGTGTGAATTAGTGTATTACCTCTGCAGAGTTTCATGTTTCTAACGCTATTTATCTTTTTTTTATACAGAATTAAATGTTTCCGAAAGTGAAGCTATGAATATTCTGAAGGTTGCATCACATAGTAGGGGGTCGGAAACCTCGAATGCAAGTTGTTCAATCGTTGAGGGTATTTATCGTTTCTCTTCTATTATAGAGTTTTCGTGCAGGCAAGCTTCACTTTATTTGGTGAAGTTCAACTTATCGTGTTCCTTTCAGAATGATGTTGATTGAAATTTAGTACTTTCCCTCGTGCATTCCTGCTTTTCTCCAATGCCTACATTGCCAGTTTAACTCCTTATAGTTTTGGACACGTTCCAATGGTGGGCAGGTGCACAAAGTGCCTGGGATATGCTCCATGATGAGGAATCATTGATGCACATAACTACGTCCTCTGCGGATCTAGATAACATCTTGGGTGGTGGAATACATTGCAAAGAAGTTACTGAAATCGGTTGGTCATCACTGTCACTGATTGTTAATTCTGTTCTGAAGTATAAATTGACAACTGCTTTTGGTAGTGAAAGTATTATCTTTATGTTGATAGGTGGAGTCCCAGGCATTGGTAAAACACAGCTGGGGTAGGAGTTGTTGCTTCTTATCAAGTTTTGCTAGCATGTTACATTCAGATTTATATTTGCTGTAATTCCGTCTCTATTGACAGGATTCAAATAGCAGTTAATGTTCAAATTCCAAATGATTTTGGTGGTCTGGGTGGGAATTCTATATATATCGGTAACTTTCATAAAAAACCACTGCAAGTTTTTCCACTGTTTACAATTGGATTTATTTTGCTAACAATGTGATCATATGATACTTAAGACACGGAAGGCAGTTTTATGGTGGAGCGTGCTTTTCAAATTGCTGAAGCTTGCATAGAAGATATGTCAGAATATAACAGATTCTTGAGGAAGGATTTCCAAGAATGCAAAATCAAAATGCAGCCTCAGGATATCCTGGAAAACATATTTTATTTCCGCATTTGTAGTTATACGGAGCAAATTGCCCTGATAAATTATTTAGACAAGTTCCTTTCAGAAAATAAAGATGTAGGTATAGTAGTTTTATGCTGGGTCCTTTCCTTTTTTATTGAGGCTATATTTGTTCTGGGATTTATTTTTGGTGAACACTGCTGCTAATCACCTGCTCAGGTCATTAAATAGATATGTCATTATGGTCACAGGTGAAGGTGATTGTTGTGGATAGTGTTACCTTCCATTTCCGCCAAGATTTTGATGATATGGCCCTTAGGACCCGGGTCCTCAGTGGAATGGCTTTAAAGTTAATGAACCTGGCCAAAAGATTCAGCTTGGCGGTGAGATTAGTTTGGTTCTTGTCGTAAAATTCATAGTTTTCAATTGCAATGATGCATCTTTTCTTTTCTTTTCTTTTTTCTTTCTATTTTTATCATGCATGCTGTTTTAGTTTTTGTAATTCATTGGACAGTACATAACGATTTCACCTTTGCTTGTGTGCTTACTGATTTCTATCGTACCTCCTTTTGGCAGGTTGTTTTATTGAATCAGGTGACCACTAAGCATACAGAAGCCTCCTTTCAATTAGCTCTTGCACTAGGTAATATCAACCCCGATCACCTATACTTCTCGCTTAAACTTCTAGTTTCCTAGGTGTTATATAAATGCATAGTCACACACATATTGTTGTATGGTCGACCATTGCCATAGTTACAGTGCTTGACTTATGTAGTGTAACCATGCTGAGTAGGTGATAGCTGGTCGCATACTTGCACAAATCGGATAGTTTTGTACTGGAACGGTAACGAACGGTATGCATATATTGACAAGTCACCTTCTCTTCGATCAGCATCAGCAGCGTATTCTGTTACAGCTAGGGGGATCAGGAATTCCTCCTCAAGCTGTAAACGGATCAAAATGATGTAAAATATAGATGAAACTAGAGAATGCTGCACCTGGTTTTTCCATCGATAACAAACCGAGGGCCTTGCCTTGACTTGAAAATTGAGAAATGAGAAATCTGCTTTATAGTGAAATATTACGAACTTTTAGCCATAGATATATGTATTCTACTAACTTTGGTCTTGTTTTTGCTTGTGTTACTAAATCTTAGCTGTTCAATGAAATTTGCTCAAGATCTTAAAACATAAAAAACATGAATTTCAAGCAAGTTAGACTTCCCAACAACCTTCCTCGACATTTGCATTTTGATATTGCCGTCTTTTATTTATTTTGGTCCAATTAAAAGATTTCTGCTTTAAAGGTTTGGTATAATGGAAAGTGGTCACTTTCTTGGAAATTTAATTAGTTAGTGATTTAAACGTTTGGTATCTCAAGTTTTATCTACTTTCATTGGAATCTAATTTTCTCTTGAGAGTTACTTTCTTATAAACATGGCAATATGATTCCCTTGATACTGGTGGGAAAGCTACTTCCCTGTTTCCTATATAGATTGGAAAGTTAAAAAAAATGTTAAAATTAATCATATTTTATATTGGTTTGTAGTATTAGTCTATTAATAAACTTAAATAATAATAATAATAAAATAAAAAATAAAAGCTATTGTCTCCTTCTTCCTTCTTGATTTTCTCTATTACTTCAACGGAATTTTTGCAAATTTTATTTTTTATATGCGTATTTAATCATCTATTAAGTATCTGTTTACATATTATCTTTATTTTCTATTGTTTTTCTCTTTCTTTTTTTGGTATATTAATTGAAAATTTAATTTTATTATAGTTTTTATTAATATTTACGAGCAAAAGGAAAAGAAAAATAAAGTTTAGGTTTAGCTCACTTATTTAATCATAATCTTTTTGCATGATATACTTTTAAAATATTTATAGTTTTGCTCACAGCAATATCTGGAATCAATCTTTTATATATATATATATATATATATATATATTCGTAAGGGTTAGCTTTTAGTTAAAATAAACGTGATTTCAAGTATTTTATAATTTTTTTTCCAAAATAAGTTTATATGTACTTAATTTTATACATGCATTATTATATCTAGAAATATATATGCAAGACAAATTTGAAATAATTTTAATTTCACTTAAAATTATAAATTAAAAAATAATTTTAAAACTATCAATTAAAATTTATTATTAAATAATTAATCTAAATATTTTTTAAGAATAAAGTTTATTATAAAAATAAAATACATAAATATTATTTTTAATAAGGATAAATTCATAAATTTATATTCTTAACAAAGTATTTAGTAAATAAAATGTGATAGTAAAATTTTCTTAGTATTTTAATAAGTTTAAATATATGCCAAATATTATAAAAAAAAATCATATTTTCAGCCATGAGGGCTACCTAATTTCCAAACGCAGCTACTGCGTGCGGCTTCATTTGTGGTTTAGTTAACAATTTCTTTTTCCTTCTAACAATATGAACTTATAATTTTTTTTTACTTTTACAATGTTGTTAACTACTCTGCTTAAAATACTTCTGTGAATTTCTTACCTTCCATGTTCCAATTAAAATGCCGCGCTTTACATTTTTAACTCAATTTTTTAAAACAATCATATCAATTATTTTATATTGTTTAATTAATTAAATTTCAAATATATATATATAATAACTACTTCATTAAATATTTTTTTTTGAATTTTTATCTATAATAAAATTTAATAAATAAGAAATCAAAATTAAGAATTTTGATTATTAAAAGCCAAAATGTGACGAATTTAGTGGGGAAGAGAATAATTTATTAAAGAAGTGGTGTTTTTAAGAAAAATTCACGTATAACATTTTAATTAAAATAGTTAACCACAACTATATATCTATTTGTATTAACCAAAACCATTATAAAATAGGATCAAAATATGTCAATTTAAAATATAAAAATTAATTTTAAAGTTGAGAATAATAGAGAGATTAAAACTAATTTATGTGTTAATTATTTTTATTTTTTATACGATTTCTGAGTTAATCATTTGTCCTTTACATTGTGGTTATATATTTTCACATTATTATTATACATAAATTTGAAGACATTCATATTTTGATAATTTTTATTTTGGATTGGGATTACTGATTATCAGCACATGTACAACTTTAGGAGGAAAAATAATTTTGATGCAATGATTTGTATTTCAAATAATAATTATTTTTCGAATTTATTTCTTATACAGCTCTATTTAAGGATGAAAAAAAAAATACGACTTGATATAAAATTAAATGATTTAAATGAAGTAGGCAAAAAACCACCTTGTCTCATCCTCACACCATTACCATCTTTAACTTATTATTATACGTTACTAAAAAGGGTTGCGAAGTTGATGGTTGTATGTTACAGTATGCTGTGCTTCACCTCGCTGGCGGCGACAGTGTCCCTTTCTTTCAATGAATCCACGAGTATTTATACTTATTTGGTAAATTCCTTTATTCTTTCTTCATGTTGTCCTTGATGGTTGCTTTAATTGTTCAGTGATAGAAAGAATTAAAAAAAAAAAAACGTTGATTCTTGTACAAAGGACTAAAATTTATGATTATTGCATTATCTTTTAGGAAGATGATTTGAAGAATTTCCGACAATGGGAAAGCTCCCGACACCCGAAACACCTGGAGTTGAAGTCATAACTGGTTAGCTAAACTCCTTTTAGAACAATGAGTGTATTCGTTTTCATCAATAGAAAGCAAAATGAGTATATGTGTCTGTGTGTTCTTATATATGTGGCTGTTTCCTTTACATGCAGGTCCTCTTGGTCAAGGTATTGCAAACGCGGTCGGTCGGATTGGCTCTTGCGGAGAAACACTTGGCTCTTGTTCGCTTCCTGGACATTGGGGACTAGGGAAACTTATAGCTTTCTATGATGACAACCGCATTTCCATTGATGGTGATACTTTAATTGCCTTTACTGAGAGCATTGATAAGTGTTTCGAGGGGCTTGGGTGGCATGTTATTTGGTCCAAGAATAGGGGTGTGCAAAATTCGGGTAAAACCGAAAAAATTCAGTTAACCGATCGAATTCGGTTAATCGGTCAGTTAATCGAATTAATTTGGTCGGGGGTCGGTTAATAATTTTTTGAGTTTTCGGTTAACGGTTAATTCGGTTCGAAATCGGTCGGTTAACCGAAAAAATTAATAAATAAAATTATAAAATATAATAGCCCACTATTCAGTCAAACTCAATTTAACATAAACCCAAATACCCAATCTAATATATATTAACCCAAGTACCCAACCCAATTACCCAACCAAATCATAAAAATTACAAATAATTTAATAAATAAAAATAAAAATCTAAAAATAAAAATAAAAAACATATAATTTTATACAAATAATTCGGTTAATTCCGGTAATTCGATTAATTTGGTTAGTTTTATACTTATTTTAACCAAAAATTAAAAAACATATAATTTCTGTTAATTCGGTTAACCGGTTGAATTAACCAAAAAAATTTCGGTTCGGTTAACGGTTAAAAATTTTGAAAGGTCGGTTAATTCGATTAATGTTATTTCGGGTCGGTTAACTGACTGAACACCACTAATCAAGAATGGGAACACTAGCTAAAATGAAATTCTTGCTGCTATTAAGGAAGCAAAGGCTGTCAAAGACAAGCCAACTATTGACATTTTCAAAATTCTTCCATTCCTGCTTCTTGTTTTGAAGTAATATACACGTTTTTTCAGTGATATGAATCATATATATATATATATCTTAAATTTAAAGATTCATAACTCTTACTGAAACTAACTTCTTTACTGTAGCTTTTGTTTTAAGGGTGCTGTCAAGGATTTAAATTGCGATTGTGGCCGCATTTTCAGTCGTGTTGCGTTTATCGCGGTTGTTGACATAACGGATGCTATTGCGGTCACTACGGCTATCGCGGTCATGAATTTTTTTTAAAAGTCACACTATTAATAACTAATAAAAAAGTAAAAAAATAGATATCAACTGGAATAGCGGAAAATAACGGGAATAGCGGCCCGTTATTGCTGCAATTGGCCGTTACCTCTTAAATTGCGGTCGCGATCCACCGCTATTGGTGTGACTCCACTTCACATTGCTATTTTCAGCAGTATCAGTTTCGGACGGCGCCACTACCGCCATATAGCGGCCGCTATTCCACTACCCGACTGCTATTTTAATCCCTTAGTGTTGCATCATTTACATAATAAAAATTGAAAAATATTGCATCATTCTTCATATTTGTGCTCGGCGTTGTTTTTTTATTTTATAGACAAAATTTTGGCTTGTAAAAACTATGTGGTGCAACAAATCCTTTTTGTTGAAGCCGTTTTCTCTTCTTGTTCTTCTCAAGTGATAGCCACCTTTAGTTATGGTTCTCCGAACAAGGCAAACTCGTAAAGTGTTCATGGTAGTGCATTGGGTGCCAAGCAAGTAGATGCTACTAGGAAATACCTTGGATGGCCATTTGAGCCTTTCCATGTATCTGAAGATGTTAAAGGGTAAGGAGATTATTCAAGGTTGCAACCTCTGCATCGGACTACACTTTTTGCTTTAGGGTTCGAACTTTCTTTCTATTTTTACAGCCATTAGAGTCGCCATGCTCCTCAGGGTGTTACTCTTGAAGCTGAGTGGAATGCCAAGTTTGCTAAATATGAGAAGAAGTACAAAGAGGAAGCTGCAGAGCTCAAGTCAATCATCACTGGTGAACTACCAACTGGCTAGGAGAAGGCACTTACGGTTAGTACACCTCTAATTTCTTTACTAAACAGTGTCAAACACGTAAATTCTTAAACAATATCCTTTCATTGTTTAATGATATTGGAATGTAGAACTTTCGTTTGATCATTTTTTGTTTGTAATATCCAGAGATACACTCTAGAGAGTCCAACTATTGCTACTCGAAACCTCCCTCAACAAAATCTTAATGCCCTTATAAAAGTACTCCCTGGTCTTCTTGGTGGAAGTGTAGACATTGCTTCTTCTAACATGACCTTGCTTAAAATGTATGGTGATTTCTAGGACACCCCTAAGGAATGCAATGTTAGGTTTGGAGTTAAGGAACATGGTATGGGAGCCATCTGCAATGGCATTACCCTTCACGGCCCTGGTTTGGTTCTTTACTGTGCTACTTTCTTATCTTCATTGACTACATGAGAGAAGCCATTAGGATTTTTTCCATGAGTCAAGCTGGAGTTATATATGTTATGACCCATGATTCTATTGGTCTTGGGGAAGATGGACCGACTCACTAGCCAATTGAGCACTTGGCAAGCTTCTGTGCAATGCCTAACATTTTGGGCTCCGTCCAGCTAATGGAAATAAAACTGTTGGTGCATACAAGGTTGTTGTCCTCAAGAGGAAAACACCCTCCATTCTTTCCCTCTCTAAAAAAAAGTTGCCCCTACTCGTAGGAACTTCTATTGAAGGGATTGAAAATGGTGGCTACTTTATTTCAAGCAACTCTTCAGGAAGCAACCCCGATGTAATTCTAATTAGAATTGGTTTTAAGTTGGAGATTGCTGCTAAAAATGCTAATGAACTAAGAAAGAGAGGAAAGTGTTTTACCATCTATTGCATCAGCTAGGGTGAGTATTAAGGCAGAATCAACATTTGGGTGGGGGAAGATTGTTGGATCCAAAGGGAAGGCAATCGGCATTGGCTGGTTTGGAGCAAGTGCACCAGCTAAGAGAATATAAAGGAATTTGGTTTACCTTCCCAAGGTTGTTGTAGCAACAACAAAAGAAACTTTGCTAAGCTTGGTTAGAAGGCTCCGAAGAAACTTGTTGTTTCCAGCTGGAGATTACACTGACAAAACCATTCTGATTTTGACACACTCTTTTTTTGTTTCGGTAATAAACAGAATCAAAATTTATTCTATTGCTTATGATTCATCAATAGCAGTACGAAGGAAAAGGTAGGGTAGAGTTTTGCAATACTTGTTGCTTTAATTTAGCTTGCTTTTCTTGTTATGTTAGAATGGAGCTGAATACATTTGTAGTCTTGGGTAAATTTGGATTTTTAAAATAACCAATTTGCTTATTCTATCTTTCCGTATAACGAGAAGGGGATATGGGTTGTATAAGGATTGAATTAGGGCTTAGTGTCAAGGGACTAAAACTTTAGTTACAAGATAGAATGAATGATTTACAACTGAAGGGGAGGCTCTCTATTTATAGTTGAGCTCCCCTCAAATCGACGATATAGATCGAATTACATCGACGGACAAGATCAAAGCATATCTACAATTAAGGGATTGACATAATCTCTTAGATTACAAAATCAAATCTTATTATATTACATGTCTTCTAAGATTACTTTTCCTATTTTCCAAGGTAGCCTAATTTTCCATATTTGCTTCATTGGGTCATGTAGGCTTCAAAGAGACAAGCTTCTTATCAGTTATTTGAATTCAGCCAGTTCTTGTGGGTCAAATGAGCTTCATCTAACTGATAGACCTTCATGGGAACGCATTTTGTGCAATGGTCACGTGCTTTGGACCTTGGCCTGTGACATTCTCTCCCACCCATTCTCGCAATGCCTTCATTATGCCTTCAGAATGGAACTTACTTGATTTTTCTCAAAACTTTTTTGACGCTTTAACTCTTTAATACGAATTGAGGCAGAAGCGGATCGAATTCAAGTTGTTCGACTCAAGAAAGAAAGATTTGGATATGATCTGAAAAGAAGAAATAAACAAATTTAGTAATAAAGAAATCAAAAATAGTAAAAGTAGAAATTTAAGAATAAAAAAAACAAATAATAATAATATAAAAATAAATAGACGAAATTTAAAAGTGGAAGATGAATTGAATAAATCGATGGCTATGATGGATAGAAGGATAAATGTCCATTTGAACCCTTTGAAATATAAATCCTAACAAACTCAATTAATTGCTCCAATCAACCCTCCAAGAAATAATCATTCGCAAATTGAAGGGTGAAGAATGAATTCTCATGACTTCTTGAAGAAAATCGAGAAGAAAACTACTTCTAACAATCACAAGAAAGAAATCTTGCTCAAAGAAACAAACTCTTAGAGTTTAAAACTTTATTAATAAAAAAACAATTGTCTGATTTGTATACAATGCAAAAACTCATATATAAGCTAGCTAAATAAATATAAATAAAACTTTTAAGTATACTAGAACTCTAATTAATCTAAACAAAAAGTAGTTTTAAACTAAACTTTCTTGTTGACATAAAACTCCTAAATAACTTAAACTACTTAATAATTATTAAAAATTTGGAATAATAAAATAATAAAATAATAAGAGCTGATAAATACAATATTGGGCTCATATATAATAAAAATTAAGCCCAAAACCATAACCCAATATGATTTAAACTCGAGTTAAAAGCCCAAAACTCCTATCCAAAAAGTTGTCTTAAGTCTGTTGATTTCCAAAACTTGAAAATTGGCAGTTCCGGTGAATGGAATTTAATAAATTTCACCCCATCCGTGCATGTATCACTCTTTCTTGACTAGTCTCACTATCGGGTTATCCCGTCCCTTGAAACTTTTTCCTCAGCTTCCGTCGCCTTTTAGCTCAATCCGTTCCACTCGTTGGCATATCTCACTCACAAGATCCCACTGCTCTTCCTTCGCCACATTGTAACTTGCCTTGACTGGGATCCCCTTGATCCGCACAACTAGGCTTCGACATGCCTATAGTCCCTTGGCTTCCTCACTTCAGAACTTTGAAAGGGCTCTTATATTCTTACCAAGCTAATAGTAAGTCAAAATGTAAAACACTACCACACTGTTTGATATTTACCTCACTCGTTGCATTTACTCGTCTCAGCTATCCAGTTTGTATCGCTACTTTTACTTCGAAGTCCGATGCACAACCCACCTCTCCCTTAGGTGATAGTATTGGGAAATGTACCCATATTGTAGTAAATATGTAACTGTTTTCTATTTATTTGAACGATGAATAAATAAATAAAGTTAATTTCACATTTCACTATTTTGTCTTTTGTATTTTTTGTCTTTTATATTTTGCATGCATAGCGAAATTGTGACAAACAAATATTAGCTCATTGATTGTCTAAAGTTCAAATTGAAGATAAGTGGCATTGTAAGAACGTTTACATTGCGAGAAAGACAATTTACTTCAGTAGATAATCTAAATGAGTTCATAATCCCGTAAAAGAATCAAAGTGAGCATTTTATTCAAATACTGAGAAGGATTATTATGTCGCCTACGATTCCAATTGGGGAGATGGCTAGTATTGGTTATCGAAGCAATTGACTCCACGAGTAAAGACATAGATGTATTCATTGGTAGAATGATACATTGGACCGGACCCAAGATGAATTAATTCTGAATTCGTTTGTAAATTAATTCACTTGTGACATTCATGGTGTGATTTATTTAAATCCTAAGTTAGTCACTGACCATGTGTATGCAACTTATGTGCTTTGATATAAGTGAAGACTTACACTACAAAGATGATATAAGTGTTGGGTACATGACTTGTGTATGACATGGCTTTACTAGCAACAGTGGAATTCATAACTCAATTAAAGAGTTAATGATATCCTCTCATTGGCATTGTGTGGATTGATAAATATGGAAAGTGACCACGGGTTGCTTGTTCTCGAACGAGTAATTTATCACAGTAATTTTTTGACAGTGATCATATTAATCATTAAGAAGACACAATAGTGACAATGAGATAAAATAGGACTGTATTGAGTAAACGAATTTAACTCAAAGGAATCAAGGTAACACACAAATGACGAGGTCATTGGACAAAGCAATTAGATGAATTGCTTTCGTAAAGAGTATACAATAAGAAGTTTTCAATCATGGTACTTCTTATAGATTGACTCCATAATTAAGTAATTGTGAATTATCAAAACAATGCTTCTGGACATAATTGTAATAACTAGAGTCTAATTGTATATGTTCGATTGGTCCCTCCGCTAGCTCAACAAAAGCTCGATCGGACTGCATTTGAATCAGAAGAAAATTCTACGACCTTGGGAATAATTTAATTGAGTCAATTTATTCGATGTGGAGTTAAATTAGGTGACTGTAAGAGTTGTTCAACTAGAGAATTTGATTAAAGAATTTTCTTAAAAAATTAATTTGGAAAATCTAAATGATTCTTTGGAAAATTTAATTTTGATCAAGTAAAATTAAATTAATCAAATTAATTAAAACTAATATGATTTTTTTTAAGTTAATTTTCAAGTCAGGTAATTAGCCCAATAGGTAATTGAACTTGAAAATTGGACCTGAGATCATAAATTGAGTCCGGGAGCCCAAAACTGATACCAAAACCCAAAAACTAGTTGAACTAAGCCCGATATGTGAAACCGGACCAACAATCCAACCAGTGGCTAGATCAGACTGGTCAGGTCATCATTGACCCAAACCGAACCGGTAACAGCAGAACCGACTTAGGGTGTCATAAGGGTGTTGCACCTGCACCACCGGACACGACGGTGCTGATGGCTGTAATGGTGACATCCTGGTGGCTAACAATGGTTGGTTGTCGATGGTTGAGCAGTGGAAGAGTTACATTTCTACTAGAACTCTACCAGAGAATTTGATTTTAGATTAACTATTCCAAAAATAATATTATTTTAATAGTTTGATATTAAATTAAATTTAACGCTTATCTTAATATTATTTTATTAATTTAATATTAAAGTGATTATCTTAATATTAAATTTAATTTAATGTTTATTTTTTAGATAAACATTCTATTATTTTAATAATATTTAATATTAAATTTAATATTAAAGTGATTAAATTTAACCATAGTTAAACTCTCTAAACTCTGCCTATATAAATAACATACTTGAATTCAAGAGAAAGTTGTAGAAAGAAAATTGTCTGAAGAGATTATTCTAGAAAATTTCTATAAATATTTTTCTGATTTACAACTTGACCCAAAAGTTTATATAAATTACAAAATTATCCCACTGGTAATTTTTGTGAATTTTTTTATTCGAAGCGAGCCCACACTAAGCAGACGTGAGCTTGAGGATAATGGAGAAGACTACTCAGTCGAAGCGCTCATCCTAAACAAATTGACAATGTACAATTTTGATTAAGTGTTTATTACTTTAGATATCACAACCAAAATTTTGTTTCGAAAATTTTTTAAAACTCTAGTTTTTCCCTAAATTTATTTTCTGCTGCATTTTCCAAACCTATTTTTTCCAACAGATAGCTCCTCCGATGACTCAACAGAAATGAGCCTCATTGATCATCGTTTCAATATTTGTGTCAGTACTTTTTCCTCGAAGTCTGATGCACAACTCACCTATACCTTGGGTGGAAGCCTCTCCGATGACTCAACAAGCTTCGTCACTCTCCCAAAACTGAGCCTCATTGATCCTAGTTTCAATGTTTGCATAGCTACTTTTTCCTCGAAGTCTAATGCACAAGTCACTTCTTCCTTAGGTAAAAGCCTCTCTGATGACTTAACAAGCTTTGTTGCTTTTCTCTTAACCAAGGATAACTTAGATTGCTCTGGACAATTCCGCAACTCATGCGGACTACAACACAAGAATCATTTAACTTATTTCTTCTTGGTCCTCTTTGCTTTCTTATCTTCGACTCTTCCCATGATCAAACCAAATATCATGGGCATTTTATTTGACCCATCATCCCCTTCGACGATAGACTTCGTTAGACAGTTCCACAACCGATGCGAACCACAACACATGAAGCACTCCACAGACTTCTTATCGCTCTCTTTGACCTTCTTGACTTTGATACCCCTTATGCTCGTACCAAGTCTCTTGACCTTACCTTTTGGTTTGTTATTCTCAGAAAGCACGGATCTCTTTGTACAATTTTTCAATATATGTGAATCGTCACAAAGGAAGCATTTTATCTTGCTCATCTTCTCCTTCGGGTTGTTGGGTTTCCTCTTCCCCTTTGTGGTTTCCCATTACCACTATTGTCGTTGCCATTATCATTATCTTCATCGTGGTCTCCCTCACTATCACCCATTTCCTCGAACTTGGTAGTCAAGCTTATATTTCCCTAGACTAAGCTTAACTACGGACTCTGTTACCGTTATAACTTTCGACAGCTCTTGGACTCCCCTACATTCTAATTCCTGTCTAACCCACGACTTCAACCCATTCTTAAAGGCAAGAAAAGCCTCATTCTCTTTCACATCCAAAATTTGGAGCATGAGTTCCCTGAACTCTCGTACATACTGTAACACCCCCATACCCAACCCGATCGTCGAGTCAAGGTACTGGGATGTCAAATTCGTTGCCGAAGAAACTACAAAAATTTTAGATCGATTTATCATATTGTTTGATTATTGAAGATCATTTTAGTAATAATTGAATTTATGACAGAACTATTTATGAGTTAAGGGAGATCATTAAAACATGATATTTAATCAAAGATAACAAAGTTTATAAAATTAACACAATTATTAAAGTTTTACAAATAAGTCCATTGGAAGACTTAGACTTTCTAAAGTAGTTTACCCACTTTATGTATATTTCATATTTATTTTTAAATTGTGTCAATTAATTTAATTCTTCATAAACTTTTAGCCAAGATTCCAAAATCACATCAATTAACAATTATTCACTTATTATTTTATCAATTTGTTTAAACATTCTCACATATTTTAATCATTCCATCATTTATAACCATTTTGTAATATTTCAAATTCATTTATTATTTTTTCCACCTCCTTCTTTCCATTCCACACCCATTATGTATATATGTTAGAAACTTTAACTTTTAATATGAGATGCTTATATGTAACATTAGCTATAATTCCACTATTTACTTAGGTGTTTATATCAAAGATGTCAACTTGTGTCATAGTCACTAAATTGTTTATATCTTGAGCTAAAGAATTTGAAATTAGGATCTTCTTGTTGTATTTGAAATTAGACTCGATGAAATTTTTACCATAAAAATTTTGAAAATTCCACATAAGTCAATTAATACAACAAATTCTTTATTTTTTCCCCTGTTTTGCTGCTAGACAACTCTGACCCTTCTTCACTAAAAATTAATTATCTTTCAGTACAAAACTTGTATTATGTTTCCATTTGTTTTCCTTGAAAATAGACTTGCTAAGCTTTTATTAATAAAAATTACTTTTTTGTACAATTTATAGTTATTTTTCAAAGTTAAAATAGAGGAACAAAAAACCTTCTGACCTTATCTTACAAAAATTATTACATACCATAACATACAATTCCATTGCTTACACCATTTATTCTATGAAAAACTAGACTCAATAGGCTTTAATTCAATATTTGATTCAACATCTAATTCGATTTTTACAATTTTTAGTGAATTTTCAAATTTTAGTTACTTCTGCTGTCCAAAAACTGTTTTAGTAGAAACATTTTCTTTCTCATGGTTCTTTTGCACTAACTTTCATCTAATCACATATATTTATTAAATACTTTTAGTTACTGTCCAAATTAATCACTTGTATTTATATGTTGATAACATATTCATTTCTTTACCTTAATACTTGTCATAATTATAAATCATATTCACTCACTCACTTGAAAACTTGGTGTCTCTTCATGTCATACTTCATCAATACTTTCTATCTCTAATGTATAAATTAAAATACACATTTTATACTTTTCATTCACAATATATTTAACTCAGCTCATTGAAATACAAGTAAGGTTAATTTGAAAACTTATCTCTTTTGAAGGTTAATTTGAAAACTTATCTCTTTTGACAAGAATTTCTTCTCTTTTGCTTTTCTTCCATTTATTTCTCAACTTCATCACTACCCTTCTCTTTTCATCTATTTTTCTTCACTTCCATCTACTAGTTTCTTACTTCTAAGTTGATGAGCATACTCTCTAAGATCTTTACTACCATTTTCCTTTTTGATGCTCATAAAAATTCTCATGATTTTTGGGTGAAATAGTGGAATTGAATAACCAATGACCAAATTGTAAAAGAAGGAAATGTATTTCCCCCTTCATTTGCCATTCGCGTTGGGGAGGGAAGGATGAAGATAACTCATCATCTTTCCTTACTTTTATAATACCATTTTATTATTAAAATATTGTCAAAATATCTAATTTACTTATTATTAATATATTATTTAAAATATCACCAACATCATGATTACAATCCAATAGCCCATATTTTATAATTTAAGGCTAAGCAAATCTAATAGCCATAATTCATCCATATTCAATGACCTTTTGGTAATTTTTCTTAAAGTTATTTATTTATTTATTATTTTGCTATATGACCATTTTACCTCTGCTCAAATTTTATATTTTCATTTATGTCTTTTCACTTTTGGTTTTTTTCACTTTAGTCCTTCAACTTTTTGAATTTACACTGTAACCTCTCAACTATTCACACTTTGAATCCATAACTTTTCACTTTTTCACAATTTAGTCAATACCTCAAATTTATATCTCACAATATAATACTATATTTTTTTTTATTTTTTTATTTATTTTTGGATATTCTCCATCATCCAATATCTTCCTCTACTAACATTGATGTACTTTATTTCATTTACTCGATAATTTAATTATACACTTTCTGAATATAACACTTTACAAAATTTAGGAGGATGATTTTAAGGGCATTACACATACTCCCCAACTATGCCTCGTTGCGTAAGTTGTCGCAAATTTGCCCAAGCTTCCCCCTTGGCATATTCTGGATAAAACTGCCCTTCAACTCATACTGGAACTCTTCCCAAATCCCAATCTCACTATGCCTTTTATTAGTGGATCTGCTCCACCACCATAAAAGCGCAAAATCAGAAAGAAACAAGGATGTAGTATTTACCTTAATAGCATTGTCCATGATGCCTTTGACATAGAAGTATTGCTCTATTCTCCACAAGAAATTTTCCACATCTCTTTCAACTTCGGGACATCTACCTCACAATTGAATGTTGCACCTGACACTACTCCTTTATCCATGGCTGCTTGACACAAGGTAAGCTCTCCCTCAAGCTTCTCATTCTTGTGCTCAAAGCTCTCGTCGTGGTCATTGTTTCCTCCTTCAAAGCCATCATCATGACCTCGAGAGCATTGTTCCTCTCTGTCAACTTATTCCTAGTGGAATTCAGCGCCCCTTACATATTTTCTATATTGGTCTCGTGAAACTGCAACACAAACTCTCTGAGCTGATCCCTCATTAAATCAAACCCATCTGTGTCTCTTTAGACCACATCGAGTGTCTTCCTCACATCCCCTATAGATTCCTCGAGATTAACCACTTGTTCTTCTAAAACCGACAACATTTCCCTTAATGGAAATATTTTTCTAGCCCTCTCATGAGTCTCCATTGGCTCACTCTAATCGGTAACTTCTTTCGACATCTCGAATGGTGCCTTCGCAACCTTAGCTCGAATACCAAATGTCACGGAGCTAGACTTTCAGTATCGCAATTCATGCAGCCTTAGGAACTTATAGCAAAAGCAACTCAAACAAAAAGAATGCTCAGGAGAACAGAATAGCCATAGAAAAACAATGCACAATAGGTGTTTGAGTAAATGCTCTCAATTTAGTATTTAACTCAATAAATACTAGATACAATGGATGATTTATATAATGGATGATTTACAACTAAGGGGGGACTCTCTATTTATAGTTGAGCTCCATTCAAACCGACAGTATAGATCGAATTACATTGACGGACAAGATCCAAGCATATCTATAATTAAGGAATTTACATAATCTCCTAGATTACAAAATTAAATCTTATCAGATTAAATATCTTCTAAGATTACTTTCCCTATTTGCCAAGCTAGCCTAATTTTCCATATCTGCTTTATTGGGTCATCCAGGCTTCAAAGAGACAGGTTTTTCCATTAGATCTTTGAATCGAGTCAATTCTCGTGGGTCAAATGAGTCTCATCTAACCGATAGACCTCTATGAGACGCATTTTGCCCGGCTTTGCACCTTGACCCATGACACTAGTGTCAACTAAAGAGTCCTTTGCTACTCTACTCATGGTTTAGTTGACCATTCATATCCTAACTTCTTTTTTTTGTCTAATATATATTATATGAAAATATTAGAGAATGAATAATTTTTATTGGAGTTGGACCAAATAAGCAATTGAATGAAGGCAAAAATTGATGAGAAATTAGTGTGGAGAAAGAAGGAAAGCTATTGACCTATTGATAAGTTTATGGTAGATGGAGATCTTGTCCTCAATTTGCCTATCCATATTGTCGTTTATACCATCAAAAGTCATTTGACAAAGCATTGCCATCAACACTTTCTAATAAAAACAAAATTATCAGTTTATTTGGGAGGGAGAGGGAGTTACATGTCAGGCATGTCTGGTCTGGATTCCAACAGGATCCATTTTAGGAACATGGTGTTGTGGAACAATGACATAAGGTACCTGCAGCACTTTCCACGTGTATTCGGAAATCAGCATTTCTTTCTTAAGCTTCCCCGTGTTTTAGTTTGGTGGTGAAAAGGTCTTACCTACAACACGATTGCAAGTGACTGCATATATATATATATATATATATTTTCTTGGTTTATTGTTAATTTATTTAGAAGCAAATTACAAGAGACTGCTGAACTGCATCAATAATGCTGCGTTGATTACTGTCTGTATCAAAGTGGACTAAAATCCACAAATTCCAACACTCGTCAAGTGGTTGGTTCATTTATTTAGATTTTGACATCTTTCTACCATTCGTTGAATCCCTTAAACAATTTTACACTTACATTATTCACGATTGGTATTTATGTTTAACACATTCAGATATTAATATAAAATATAGTCCTTAAAATGACATTTATATTTAATTATTCCTTCAACACTCATATATATATATGTGAAAATTTTGTGGTAGAAATAATCTCTTGATTATAAATAAATTCTAATATAATTTAAATTAATTCTACACTTATATATTCACCAATTATAGTCTAGACAAAAACTAATAAATTAGACTAAACACATGGTGAGATTTCGAGACTCGTACATATAATTGTAAATGGTAAGTCTTGAACTTGAATAATCAAGGCCCAGAGTCTCCACCTTAAACAACTGAGTAAAAAAAAAAAGAAGACTATCTCTACAATTATATACAATTAAAATTTATTATTTATATTATATATTAAATTAAAATTTATTGGTTTATTATTTTTATATAATCATGTATATTATTGTCTGTTTTACAGTTAATCTTATTTGGATCAAGATAATATTTAGATAAAATCTTCTCAAATATTATTCAAGATTCAAATTTAATCTAAATACGAGAGGAAAAAATCTATACACTTCTTTTATGGTAAAAAAAACTTATTATTTAATACTTCTTCACAAATAAAACTAAATTTGTCTTATTTATCACGAAAATGTATGTTAATTTTTTTTTATTTGTGAATTTAAAAGATTGTAGATGATAATTATAAAAGAAAGGAATTTGAGTTATTGATGATGAATGAGAGAGATGACCTAAAATTGAGAAAAGTTAAAAAAAAAAAAAAAGAGTTGTGAAATATCCTAGGTTTTTAATTTGTAAAGATAAAAATGGAGTATGTTGAACAATATCCTAAAGCTCCCAAAATTAAGCATCTGATTTCGCAATTTAAAGCTTAGGATTGATCGTTAAAATTTATATATAACTATTTTTTATTAAAAATAAAATTTTAATTTGGGAAGTAGAAAAATAATTTCTCAAACGGACTTAATTTGGACTGAAGAGATAAATGGAAGTGCAGAAGATTTAGGGATATCTGATATGAAAAGTGGGAACGAATCAAATCCTTACCTCATTTAGTAGCAATCGAAATTGAACAAAAATCCCATTTTTAACCAAGTCAATTTGAAGAATCAAATCAACCCCTCTCTTTCATTTCACTACTTTTTTCTTCTTCTTCCTCTTCTCCTCTCTAAAACTTCACTGTTTTTTTTTTTTTTTGCTGCACAAAAACCAAATCTTGATCTCTTTTATTTCTTTCTAGAAGCCATTGAATGAGCTTTAAACTATACCCAAACCATTAGCCACCTCCAAAAACAAAACCCATCCTTTGAAGAAACCAGAAGATTCTCCAAAAACCCTAGAATTTTGTACCAAAGAAAATCTAAATTCTGAATCTTGCAAAGACCTGTCTCCTTGTTTAATGTTAAAACACATTCCATCCACACCTGGGAAATTCAAGATGGAAAAATCGCCTTACATTCACAATAAATCGAGGTGGCACTGGCATTCCTCTATTATGAAGCTCACATTTTGGTCCTTTATCTTCTTGGGTTTGATCTTCATCTTCTTCTTTCGATCTCCTTCTTCGAATCCCATCCCTCAAGACCCATCTCGCCGTTCTCTCCGTACCCACAACTGGGGTGGACCCGCTTGGGAAAAACGGGTCCGTTCATCTGCCCGTATCCGTTCCCGAAATGGAATCTCCGTTTTGGTTACCGGAGCCGCCGGTTTCGTCGGTACCCATGTTTCGACCGCTTTGAAAAGGCGTGGGGATGGTGTTCTTGGACTTGATAATTTCAATGACTACTATGACCCTTCATTGAAAAGAGCTCGTCAAGCGCTCCTGGACCGAACCGGTGTCTTCGTTGTGGAAGGAGACATCAATGATTCGACCTTTTTAAGGAAACTATTCGAGGTTGTTCCATTTACCCACGTTATGCATTTGGCTGCTCAAGCTGGTGTCAGGTATGCCATGGAAAATCCTAGCTCTTATGTGCATAGCAACATTGCTGGTCTTGTTAGTTTACTTGAAGCTTGTAAATCTGCTAATCCACAACCTGCAATTGTGTGGGCTTCTTCGAGCTCTGTCTACGGGCTTAATAGCAAAGTTCCATTTTCTGAGAAAGATAGGACCGATCAACCTGCTAGTTTATATGCTGCTACTAAGAAAGCTGGTGAAGAGATTGCACATACTTACAACCATATATATGGTCTTTCATTAACTGCATTGAGGTTTTTCACAGTTTATGGTCCTTGGGGAAGGCCGGATATGGCATATTTCTTCTTCACTAGGGATATTTTGAAAGGGAAGACCATATCAATATTTGAGGCAGCTAATCATGGTACAGTCGCTAGAGATTTTACCTACATTGATGATATTGTGAAAGGGTGTTTAGCAGCATTGGATACTGCTGAGAAGAGTACTGGGAGTGGAGGGAAGAAGAAGGGTCCTGCTCAATTTAGGGTATACAATTTGGGGAATACTTCACCTGTCCTGGTTTCGGATCTTGTGAGTATCTTGGAGAGGCTTTTAAAGGTTGATGCAAAGAGGAATGTTATGAAGCTGCCGCAGAACGGAGATGTCCGGTTCACTCATGCAAATATTAGCTTGGCTCAGAGGGAGCTCGGATATAAGCCCTCGACTGATTTGCAGACAGGGTTGAAGAAATTTGTAAGATGGTATCTCAGCTACTATTCTGGTGGGAAAAAGGCTGCTGGATAGATTCATTGTTTTATATTGTGGTAGGATCCTCTTGTTCATTATCATTCTTATCATTGTTTTGAACATTTCTCCGTTCGATTATTTGTTGTTTCATATATCTTTAATGATGACCTATAAAAAAAAAAGGATGATTTTTTGTGATTGATGGAGATTGTTTGCTGGTTGGGCACACCATAAAATCCTCTTTTTTCTTATCCCATGGAATGTAATTGTTGGCATTGTAGAATTCATGACTGCTAAAGCTTATATGATGATTGGTGAACATGACTCATTGCTATGTAAATTCCAATTACACGATATGCCGTCGCCTGCATTGAGTTATTGTGCACATTCGTTTTTAAGAAATGACAAAAATACTAGTGTTTAGGGTTTGAATAACTTGTATTTGTGAGCTTTTGAACTCGAGGAATCGCACTATTCAATGATGTTTCATTTTTGAATCCATGATCCAGTAGGCAATCCAAGCTGACCTTTAGGAAACAGGTACATGGAAAAAATTCATTTCATACAAAATTAATATTTCAGCATGGAAGTGATAATTAGATAATATCGAACACCAATGGATAGATTTTCTTCAATGAGAAACCGATGATATAGATAAGGAAACTTACCACTTAATGAAAATTTTTACTTTTTTTCTTTTATTTTATATAATCTTTTACATTATGTGTTATCTTTTAAACCCCAATAATTTAAATTAATTATTTTTATTATTAGTTTAGATATTGTTAAATATATATATATTTTTACATTTAACACTTCACTTTTACCATATTTTTTATATTAAAATTAAAATTAATGGAACAAATATTTTATATTCAATACTTAATTTCCAATAACAAATCAAACAATTTTTATAATTCAAATTCAGTATTTATTAAATTCAACATTTAACAAATATATATATTTATATACCTCATGAAAAATGGCGACTTTTTAAGTAAGGGTTTAACATGCTTTATGTAGCCAAAGCAAAATTACAGGGTTAATTAGAAATGATGTATGTATATATATGTATGTATATGAAATAGTGTTTAGGCAGCATTGCAAAAAATGAAAAATGTCTAACACGTTTGATCCCCGGGTTAGAGAGGCATGAAAAAATTCACTTTATCTGCTTTAACCAAAAACTACAATTGTACATATTTCTACTGCATTTGTTTCTCAAATGAATGAGAAAACTTTCGCAAATTGTACATTTCCACAATCTTGAATCTATAAGCTGTCTTCTAAATGTATTCATGTATTAGATTCGATCAAAACGTGCGAAAATCAAGTATCACCTAAATGGATAACCTAGCATGCTAACTAATTCCACGCAAAAATCAAATGAAATTGCTCAAAAGTCGTACTTTGTTCTCCCACTCTTCAAGATGAGGCATAACATATCTGAAATGTCAGCAGAAGAGCTGAAATAGTTCCAAGCCTCGAGCATCAAGCGTTTCCTTGATCCTTTAAAATGAACAACCTACATCCAGTAAAATGAATATTACAATATATTCATACATGAAACGACTTCAGAATAAAATATATTTAAATTTCAGGCTCAGCTAGCAACCAAAATGATCATGAAAGGCTTAAAATACCTTGACATCCAGAGGCATGCCATGAAACTGGCCAGCACCCTCAGGCGGTGTCCAATTATATGTAGCACACGGTAAAAACAGCACTGATGCACCACCGATCTCTTTGATAAAAGCCTGAGCTTTACTAAATCTTTTTGCATCAAAAGAGGCATCGGACTTTATGACCCAGAAAAGGGCCAGCTGATCACCAAGCATTCGGGAAGCCTTCATGTATTTGGAACTATAGACTTCTAATACTTTCTGTAAAAAAGTTCTAGCCCTGCAAGCAATTTCACATTTTCAGCTTCTTTAGAGAAAATTCTGATGGCATGATGCCAAAATATCATGAGGAAAGAAAAAGATATTGTTTCTTCTAGATTCACTACAGATATTTTGAGAGTAAAAAAGGGTCTCAACCTTAAAATACTATCACGTGTACCCCTCACAGCAATAAATCCAGAATTCAAAGGCTGATCTTTGTTGTTCCTGAAGGTAAGAGCCACATGGAAATCTTGGTACTTTTCAAATATCTGACCCAAGTCATCAATTACAGCAATATCCGAGTCCGAAAAGATGAAATGAGTTATACGCCCCTGCTCCTGCGACAGCTTCTCAAGCCTGATGTCGAGAAATGTCTACATAGAAAAATGGCAGTTTGGCAGCTAAATTAGGATAATGTTCTTCATAATTAAACTATAGGTTTAGGACTATAGGTTTAGGGTTTCTACCCGTAGTATAAGTTAACATCAAACTTTTCTACCTATATATATCAATACAATGTGCTCTTACAATGTAAGACCTGATTCTTTGAAGCATCAACTTGTCTCGGGAATATTCACCCTGAATGGGAAGTACAGTAACACTGTTTTGGTGCAGTGACAAATCAGATTCTGGATCAGTCAGAATAATAATATTGCTCTGAGGCATTCTCACCTGAAAGATTTTAATACAGAACCCCGTCAAATAGATGCTTCAAAGTAATCGACTCTAGGTGATGTATAACAAATACTCCAGAATAACAATACTCAATAGTTATCAATATCGAAGTTGTTCAATAGTCAATACCTAAGCTCCAAACATAACAAAACTTATTTATATAAGCATCATAAAAGAACATACGTAAGTAAAGCTTACCCCTCAAATGAATCCAACAACTCCGCTAATAAATTAAATCCTACTTCCTAAATTAGGTATAGAATACAGATTCTTCAAAAACTTACAAGAATGGACTCTATCACAAGGTTTCCTTTAATGAATGCAAGATACAAAATACAAAATACAAAATAGAACTAATCCTTTACGTTACAGTTGGACTTGCTCAGCCTGCCCGAAAAGTGAGAGGATTTGGGTATAAATATAAGCCCAAAAAATAGACTTGAGCAAAAAAATACAAGGTCCGTTCAGAAAGTGGACCGGGCCTTGGGTAAGGCATTTTTTGCCCGGGCCGGGCCCGACCCAGCCCGAATATGTAAAAAAAAAAACTGCACCTTCTTTTTGCTTTTTTTTACCTTTTTTTTTCCTGTTTTCTTTTTTTTTTTTACTATTTTGCTATCATTTCACCCTATCTTGATGTTATTTAAATATACATTTTTTTAAATTTGTTGGAAAACATTTATTTTAATGTTTTTAGTATTTTTTATGTATTATATATTTTTAAAAAAATTAATACACGCCAGATTGGGTCGGGCCTGGGTTTTGACATTTTATCCGGGCCGGGATTGGTAAAAGTTTATGCCCATTTTTCGGGCCAAAACATGCCCTGGCCTAGCAAACGAGTCTAAAATTTTGTTTGGGCCCAAACCCAGCCCATATCACCTCTAGTTACAATAATACCAAAGTACATTGGAAGATAAGTTAAAAAGCTCATAGATAACAGAATGTGGTCCTGAACTTCAAGCAATTTAACAGATATCTCTAGCAGACATTTCCAAAAGGAAGCCAGGTGCAGCTCTATCATGTTTAACTGAAGAGTTACCTGAATGAACTTAATGAACACATTCAAAATGGCCATAGATCGCTCTGGCTTACTATATGAAGCATTCCCAACAGTGACCAAGTTTGATGGTTTACCATCCGCAAGGGCATCGGGTGAGTTGTTATAAATGGTAAAAACAGTCACAAAGGCAATACCATCGCCGACACTAGAGGCATGAGAAGGGTTTGAAAAATAGGTCTTGTTGAGAGCTTTAACTCCTGCAATACATTGAAAACATTAGAAATTCATAGAATACCACAGCAACAAAACTTAGGATCTGAGGGCTCAATAAAATTACTTTCATTAAACATTTGATTTCAATGGGAACATCATATATTTATGAACAAATTAGAAAGAAAAAAGAAAAGGAATTTGATGCCACAAATGTCTACAAAACAGACTCCTAATCACATAAAACAGTTATTATAGCATCTACAGTTTTTAGAAATGAATGCAAGTCTAATGTTCCCTTTATCAAATTAATGTGCTAGCAACAGCAAAATAGTCAAAACCTCGGCATTGCAAACGGTTGGGCAAGCCTTCTCCGGCAGCAGGTCCAAGAACCAGGTGATCAAATTTCTTGGTTATTTTCTTGGGGGCATCATCTCCTGATGAATGCTGAACATCAAACTTCTTCGTGTTTTCCTTGGGGGAATCTGTGACTACTTGATTCTGGTGCAATTCCAGAACTGGAAACATGAAAAAAAAAAAAAGAATCATTTTGATGTCTTCAATAACAAACAAAAGGACATTAGAAGAACCCACAAGTGAATGATTTAGTAGCAAAGAGGAACAACCACCAGAAAATAAATGAGGAAGGATGAAATAAGTGGGAAACAGAAAAGGAAACGACGCCATCCAACACAAGCTTTCATGCCTTAATCAATCTTTCAACAATAGATATGATCTTCCAGCGCCAATTATCTTACTTTATCACGGGCTAGCTGCTGCATTATTTTGGGGGGGGGGAAGGAATTTTTTCAAATGGCACCTCAAAGAATAGCCTAAGAACGGCTGCAACAAAAATAAAATTGAATTACGAACGATTTGCAGAAATGAATTATTATGGATTGATCCAATACATGGTTTTTTCAAGCTAAATTTACAAGACCATTAACTCAAACATTTTGGAATCCGTGGGCATTAAGACAAATCATAACAAGAGATTCCAAATTAGAGCTATATTTTTAGAACTTTCAATAGCTAGAAGTAAATCAATTTCAGATCAGGCATAAAAAAAATTCACAAGCATGCCAACAATTAATAATGGAAGCTTGAATCAAAGCAGAAGATGTCATGCTAAGTACAGAAAATAAGCAATAGGAAAAAAAAAACCTTAACGACGAGATGCAGTTGACAATAAAGAGAAGAAATGAAAGAGAAATCCAAACCTGAAGCAATTGGGTTCCTCGGGATGCTATTAAAGGTTTTTTTTTTTTTTTGGGGGGGGGAGGTTAAGAAAAAGAGATTTCAATGTTCTTTGAGAGTTCACTGTTTTCCTTTTCCTTACTGTTTTCGCGATATATGTTTTCTGATAGGCGGTGTTGTCTCGGTTAAGTTCACCCGATTTCACCGTTTTGTTTATTAAAAATCAAAATTGGGATTTTTTTTTTATATACAGTGAAGTATATCAATTTTTCATTTATGTAAATAATTTTTTTTAATTACAATAACACGACAAAACTGAAATAATTAACGCGATTCAAACTCAGACCAAACCCAGACCACACTTATGGTGACCACGTGAAATTAAAATATTAAAAGCAGTATTTAAATTATTAATTCAAGTTAATTTCATCTTATATAGAATATAATACATAATACATAATATATTTTTATTTAATATCATGCACTTTTGAGATGAAATGAGAGTGTTAAAATATTATTTTTAACAAAAAAGAATATATATATATATAAGTATTTAAGGGAAAAAATGATATAATTTAAAAGCTGATTTTAGAATTAAGCCGTTGTTTAAGATCATAAATGAAGTTAAGATAAATGGTGTGTATTGATGAAATGTAATTTATATTTAATTATGTTAACTGCAATTAAAACTAATATTGGGTTTGATGTTACAAGAAGACAATGGAAAAGAAAAAAAAAAGAAAGAAACTGGCGGCAAGGGGAATAAGAAGATGAAGTGCCAGAAAATGATAAAAAGCGTTTTAGGGTGTCTTTTTCTTTTTCTGGGGTATGGGCCTAATCGTGTTAGTTGGGCTGCTCTCTAAACTTTTAAAAGGTTCACATCTTCATTTAAAGGTTTTTAAAAGTATTTTTTAATTATTATTTTAAATTAGGGAAAATATAATATTAGTACCTAAACTTGTTCATTTCTCCCAGATTGGTAATTTTTATCCACGAGTTTGGTATCCAAGCTTAACGGCATTAACTTCAAGACAGGTGACGGAATAAGACTGTGACACGTTGTATAAATGAGGTCATAATATAAAAATATTAAAATGCAATAAAATATTTTTAAAACTATTTCCTTTTTTCCTTTTTTTTTCCGGTGATCTTTCTTCTTCCCAATTTCATTTTCTCTTCTTTTCTCTGCTAAACATGTTTGCTTTTAATGATTGATTTCAATTCTTGTCCTGTTTGTTAAACACATTTTCTTTTCTTTTCTCTACTAAACACATTTTTTCTTCTCTTTGTTTTACATTTCGAATCTTGAGTTCATTTTCTTTTTGGATTTTCACATTCATTTTTTTTATCTTTTTTCAGTTGTTGGGTAGTTGAATCTTTTCATTTTTCTTTTTTTCTTTTTGTTTCATGAGAAAATATGAGAAAAAAAATGGGAGATGCAGGCAGCTCTATTAAAAAAACAAATAACTCAGCACAATCAAAAAACAAATAATAAAGAATCTAGCACATTCAATCAATAAATAACAAACAAAGAACCCAAAATCTTTAAAAAAAATTACAAGTGTAATAGGCAAATTTTGGTCTAGGCCCCAAAAAAATAATAATCGAAGCTAAAGAATGCAATCGGTCGGAAACAAGTTAAAAAATGGCCAAATTGAAAGACAATCATTAAATTGTTGCCAAATCAAAAAGATGGAGAAAGCCAAGGAGTTATCAAAATTTGTTAACTTGGTAAAAGGTTAAAAATAGGAAGATATGATTTTTATTTTTTTATTTTTTTATTAAATTATTTAGGGGTTATTTTCATTTGTTTAGGGGGTTTTTTTCCTTTGTTGTTCAGAGAAATAGAACACGATTTCTTTTGGGTTACAAATCGAATACCAAATACACATAAAAAAATAAAAGAAAGCAGTCAAGAAATATACTCAAAGGTGGTTATTACTATTTTATTTCGTTTTTTTCTTTTTTTCATTTTCATCGGATACGCTAAAATATAAGTGAGAGAGAATGAGACTCACCGTCGTGCTAATGCCGTGGGGAGGGCTCTCCGTTCGTCGTCGGATTTTGGGAATGTTGAGGCTTGGGTACTAGTTGTTTGGCTGGAAAGCAGAGAGGAAAGTGAAGGAGTTAGACATACTCCAAAGCATTTAGGGTTCTTTAAAAAAGGGAATAAAAGTTAAAATGTTTTTTTAAAAAGCAAAATAAAAAAGGTTTTAAAACAAGTTTAATTTCAAATGAAAATGAAACAGAATTGGGGAGTAGATTCAGTATGCGCATTTGACTTGGTCCGCGCATTTTACCTTAAATGGGTAATTTTCGCTGCCAGTCCTTCCTATTTGCACAAGTTTTTAAATTAGCCCCGATTTGTGTTTTATTTATTTTATTAAATTGTCCCCGCAATTTGTGCGATGTCTCGATTTGGCCCGCGCCTGGGTGCTGAGTTTGGGGGTCTGGATTATTTGTGCTTTTGGTCCCTGTGTATTTGTGCACATTGCACTTCGATCCCTTTTCTAATTTTAATGATTTGTTTTATTTATGAAGTATCCCCTTTATTTTATTTTTATTTTAATTGAGTTTTTTATTTGTATAATTCATTATTTCTTTAATCTATTTAGCATTCAACTTTTAAGGAAATTATTTAAACATACAATTTGGGTTACTAAAATTTTTACTTTGTTATTTATTTGTTTAAATTGTAAAGTATAATTTTAAAATTCTATTTTTATGTAGTATTATTCTAAGTTCTTGTATAATATTTAATTAAAATATTTTTATATATTATTATTGTAAATGTACAATTATGATGAAATTAGTTTTATTTCATATACGTTATTAATTCTATGTTATTTTATTTATATAGTTTCTTTTAAATCTATTTAATATATGTTTTCTTTTCAAATCTGTTATGTAAATACTTTCTTCTAAACTTATTATATATATATTTTCCTTAAAATTATTCATATAAAATTTGGCTTTTTTTGAGGATCCTGATTTAAATTACATATTTTATTTATTTTAATTACTTTGGTATCGTTGTATATACATTTTTTATTTTTCATATAAATGTGTATATCATTTATTAAGTCAATTAGTTTCATTTGAAATTGTGTTACATATTATTCATTTCAATATATACTTTAATAATCACATATTTATTATCCGTTTTTTATTCATATATGCTATTTTTAATTCTAATATATGTTATCCCTTTGTATATTGTTCATATGGTTTTTTGTTTTGCGTTATATTGTTCCTAGTTTTCATGTAGATCTGTGTATCATGTGTTATTTTTTGTTTTCAATTCGTATTCACTTATTATTGTTTCATGCTTATAATTATGTTTTAGTTTCTTGTTATTGCATCATGATTTTTTTTTTAAAATCCCGCATTTTCGCCCAACATCGATTGCTTTTTAACCTAAAGTAACCCAAGCGAATATATTTTGAGCCGATTTCATAATTGCTTATTTGGGAAACTCTTCAAAACAAGGTAATGTTTCGTGTTTGAGAAATTCAGGAAAACGTGCCCTAACGTGTTGGGTTTTGATTTTTTTTTCCGTTTTTCCAAATAACGGAGTACCCTTTTAAGAATTCATTGTGTGTTTTGGAAATTATGAGGTGATCTCAGTCTTTGGAGGCTTAAAGTATCGTGTCCTAACGTGCTGGATGTGGTATTTTATTTCTTTGGAGTAAGTGAACCTTAAAATCAAATTCGAATTGTTCATACATTTTTAAAGGAATCGTATTTTAAATTTTTTCTAAATTTTCAACGATAGGACATTCAATAATCAATTGGTACCAATTTTGGGCGTTACGGGGGTGCTAACCCTTCCTCATGTGTAACCGACTCCCGAACCCTTGTTTTCAATTTTCGTAGACCTAAAATTATTATTTTAATAAATCAAATATTTTATTAAAATGATCAACCTCAAGGTGATCCGATTACACCTCAAAAAAGGTCGGTGGCAACTCCATACCTCGTTTTAAAGTCGATCCCGTTTTTTTCAAACTTTTTTAAAAAATGGTTTCGACAATACGGTTGTCGGAACATGATCCAAGTGAACACAGCGAAAGAAGGCTGATAGTTCGCGGAGGAAAACAAGACTTTGTTTTATTGCTTGAGGATTCAAGTCGATAAAGATTACTAGAAAACTGTCATGTCCCGACTTTCTTAAAGGAGCTAACCAACATCGCAAGGATAAGCGAGCAATAAATCGTGGCCCGGATCAAGAAAAAAAAGCTAGTGGGGGCATCTATTGGAAGCTTGCGAGATTTGACTTTTACAAAGAAAGGAAATCGGTGTCTTCGCCTGGAACATGAGGGCAATGCCGCACATGTAATTCGTTTTATGTAAAGGAATTTGTTTTCTAGAAAAGTTGTTCCAATAGAATTGAATTCAGAATCAACGCCTTTCTTTCTTTTGCATTCATTCCATGTATTTGCATTGCATTGCATTATTGCATCATGTGCATTAAATTTTACAAAAGAACCCTAATTAACTAGTAATCGTGTTATAGTTATCCTGGAACATCACTACTACACACAAAGAAAAACTAAAGTTATGGATCAAAGGCTGAAAAAATTGGAGCAAATTCAGAAGAAGATGCAGGAACAGATGCAAGCGCAAATGCAAGAGCAATTAGCTAAGATCTAGCAAGATATAAAAGATCAAATGCTGGAATCTAAAAAGAATATGATAAGCCAATTGACTCAGTTACTAGTTGGAAGACCGGAAAAAGGGAATAGTCTTGTGACCAATACTAAGGACGACAATGAGATCCTTGCTTACCCTCCAGGTTTCACCCCAACAAATACCCAGTACCACCGCAAAGGGTGTCTGTCAATATCAAACTTCAATATCAGACTGGTACTTTGGCACCGATAAATTTCCCGACGAGCTCGTGTTCTAACCCAGAGGACAATCGAGCAAATCCTGCGGTCCTTGACTTCGATGAGGTAGTGGAAGCAGAAAAGGAAATAGTGAAATTTCCAAAGCAATTGGAAGACCGATATAAATGATTGGGGTAGAAATTCAAGGCGTTGGAAAGTGCTGATTATTATTGCGGAATGGATGCTAAGGAGTTGAGCCTGATTCCAGATTTGGTACTCCCTTCGAAGTTCAAAATGCCAGAATTTGAAAAATACAATGGAACCAGCTGCCCTGAGGCTCATATTATGATGTTTTATCGGAGGATGACTGGTCATGGCAATAACGATCAGGTATTGATTCACTGTTTTCAGGACAGTTTGGCTGGGGCTGCGGCTAAATGGTACAATCAGCTGAGTCGTACCCAAGTTAAATCATAAAGAGATTTAGCACAGGCTTTCATGAAGTAATATGGCCATGTGACCAACATAGCATCTGATAGGATCACGTTACAAAACATGGAGAAGAAGTCGAATAAAAGTTTCAGGCAGTATACCAGAGGTGGAGGGAAGTTGCTACGCACGTTCAACCGCCGCTGTTGGAAAAAGAGACAACCGTGTTTTTCATTAATACTTTGAAGGCACCTTTTATTAATCACATGTTGAGAATCGCAACTAAGAGTTTTGTGGACATAGTGATGTCTAGTAAGATGATAGAGAATGTAATAAGGTGCGAAAAGATAGAGGCTGGGGAAAGTACCAGAAGGTCATCCCGAAGAAGAGAGAAGATGAAGTCAGCAATGTGAGCCTAAGTTATGCAAAACAAGTCACAGTAAACCAACCGAAGGTAGTGGCCACGGGTCAGCAAGCTTTACCAAGACAGGAGCCTAATACAAAACAAAGCACAGAGAAGCTCCGGTTTACTCTTATTCCAATAACATACTGGGAGCTGTACAAAAATTTATTTGATGCATACGTTATATCCCCTGTCTACTTAAAGCCGTTGCAACCCTCATATCCCAAATTATTCGTCACAGGTACTCAATGTGAATACCATGCGGGAACAGTAGGACAGTCGATAGAGAATTGCCTTTCTTTCAAAAAGCTAGTCGAAAGGCTCATTGACGTGGGCGTTGTGAAATTCGATAATCCACTTGGCATAGGAAATTCGTTACCCAATCATAAAGATAATAGGGTAAACGCGATAGTCGAGAATATGATGAAGGAATATCAGAAAATCTGAATGACATATCCGAAGAGAGAATTGGGGAATAAAAGTTTTCAAATCCTTGCATACTTGGGAGTGTTTTGAACGATGGGACTGTGGAAGAGATCCCTGTATTTTTTAGAGCTAATCTAAAGTAATATTCAAAACACGCTTGTTGCTTTAAGCCTAGAGGCAATAAGAATCTTTTTGTGACATAGGCTTGTGTCCAGAATTTTTTATTTCAATAAAATGCATCTTGTTAAGCAAATATACTTTTATTTTTTCCATTTCATAGTATACATTATTTTGTTCTTTGGACTGTCTTTTAAATATTATTTTATTCTTCATTTATGATCATATCATACAAATAATCATCCTTAGAATCATTTATTCTTTGGAAATATGCCTTTGTACCTATAATAGGTCCCCAGATATCAACGACATAAGCAACACTGTAACTGACTCCCTTTTGGGGTAAGATATGTGTTTAAGCGGATCTCAAGACTTTGAATATGACAAGAGATTATAGCCTATATCCTGATTTGTTAAGTGAGAGGATTTGGGTATAAATATAAGCCCGAAAAATAGACTTGAGCAAAAAAATACAAGGTCCGTTCAGAAAGTGGACCGGGCCTTGGGTAAGGCATTTTTTGCCCGGGCCGGGCCCGACCCAGCCTGAATATGTAAAAAAAAAAAACTGCACCTTCTTTTTGCTTTTTTTTACCTTTTTCTTTCCTGTTTTCTTTTTTTTTTACTATTTTGCTATCATTTCACCCTATCTTGATGTTATTTAAATATACATTTTTTTAAATTTGTTGGAAAACATTTATTTTAATGTTTTTAGTACTTTTTATGTATTATATATTTTTAAAAAATTAATACACGCCAGATTGGGTCGGGCCTGGGTTTTGACATTTTATCCGGGCCGGGATTGGTAAAAGTTTATGCCCATTTTCGGGCCAAACATGCCCTGGCCTAGCAAACGAGTCTAAAATTTTGTTTGGGCCCAAACCCAGCCCATATCACCTCTAGTTACAATAATACCAAAGTACATTGGAAGATAAGTTAAAAAGCTCATAGATAACAGAATGTGGTCCTGAACTTCAAGCAATTTAACAGATATCTCTAGCAGACATTTCCAAAAGGAAGCCAGGTGCAGCTCTATCATGTTTAACTGAAGAGTTACCTGAATGAACTTAATGAACACATTCAAAATGGCCATAGATCGCTCTGGCTTACTATATGAAGCATTCCCAACAGTGACCAAGTTTGATGGTTTACCATCCGCAAGGGCATCGGGTGAGTTGTTATAAATGGTAAAAACAGTCACAAAGGCAATACCATCGCCGACACTAGAGGCATGAGAAGGGTTTGAAAAATAGGTCTTGTTGAGAGCTTTAACTCCTGCAATACATTGAAAACATTAGAAATTCATAGAATACCACAGCAACAAAACTTAGGATCTGAGGGCTCAATAAAATTACTTTCATTAAACATTTGATTTCAATGGGAACATCATATATTTATGAACAAATTAGAAAGAAAAAAGAAAAGGAATTTGATGCTACAAATGTCTACAAAACAGACTCCTAATCACATAAAACAGTTATTATAGCATCTACAGTTTTTAGAAATGAATGCAAGTCTAATGTTCCCTTTATCAAATTAATGTGCTAGCAACAGCAAAATAGTCAAAACCTCGGCATTGCAAACGGTTGGGCAAGCCTTCTCCGGCAGCAGGTCCAAGAACCAGGTGATCAAATTTCTTGGTTATTTTCTTGGGGGCATCATCTCCTGATGAATGCTGAACATCAAACTTCTTCGTGTTTTCCTTGGGGGAATCTGTGACTGCTTGATTCTGGTGCAATTCCAGAACTCGAAACATGAAAAAAAAAAGAATCATTTTGATGTCTTCAATAACAAACAAAAAGGACATTAGAAGAACCCACAAGTGAATGATTTAGTAGCAAAGAGGAACAACCACCAGAAAATAAATGAGGAAGGATGAAAATAAGTGGGAAACAGAAAAGGAAACGACGCCATCCAACACAAGCTTTCATGCCTTAATCAATCTTTCAACAATAGATATGATCTTCCAGCGCCAATTATCTTACTTTATCACGGGCTAGCTGCTGCATTATTTTGGGGGGGGGAAGGAATTTTTTCAAATGGCACCTCAAAGAATAGCCTAAGAACGGCTGCAACAAAAATAAAATTGAATTACGAACGATTTGCAGAAATGAATTATTATGGATTGATCCAATACATGGTTTTTTCAAGCTAAATTTACAAGACCATTAACTCAAACATTTTGGAATCCGTGGCATTAAGACAAATCATAACAAGAGATTCCAAATTAGAGCTATATTTTTAGAACTTTCAATAGCTAGAAGTAAATCAATTTCAGATCAGGCATTAAAAAAATTCACAAGCATGCCAACAATTAATAATGGAAGCTTGAATCAAAGCAGAAGATGTCATGCTAAGTACAGAAAATAAGCAATAGGAAAAAAAAAACCTTAACGACGAGATGCAGTTGACAATAAAGAGAAGAAATGGAAGAGAAATCCAAACCTGAAGCAATTGGGTTCCTCGGGATGCTATTAAAGGTTTTTTTTTGGGGGGGAGGTTAAGAAAAAGAGATTTCAATGTTCTTTGAGAGTTCACTGTTTTCCTTTTCCTTACTGTTTTCGCGATATATGTTTTCTGATAGGCGGTGTTGTCTCGGTTAAGTTCACCCGATTTCACCGTTTTGTTTATTAAAAATCAAAATTGGGATTTTTTTATATACAGTGAAGTATATCAATTTTTCATTTATGTAAATAATTTTTTTTAATTACAATAACACGACAAAACTGAAATAATTAACGCGATTCAAACTCAGACCAAACCCAGACCACACTTATGGTGACCACGTGAAATTAAAATATTAAAAGCAGTATTTAAATTATTAATTCAAGTTAATTTCATCTTATATAGAATATAATACATAATACATAATATATTTTATTTAATATCATGCACTTTTGAGATGAAATGAGAGTGTTAAAATATTATTTTTAACAAAAAAGAATATATATATATATATATATAAGTATTTAAGGGAAAAAATGATATAATTTAAAAGCTGATTTTAGAATTAAGCCGTTGTTTAAGATCATAAATGAAGTTAAGATAAATGGTGTGTATTGATGAAATGTAATTTATATTTAATTATGTTAACTACAATTAAAACTAATATTGGGTTTGATGTTACAAGAAGACTGATTCGATTATTAGAGGCAAAAATCGAAAACCAAACTAAGGAAGTCATTACTTTTTATTATATTGGTACATCTCATTATTGATGTGCTTCAATGTACTAGTTGGAATTTATCAATATGCATTGATATTAATTAATCGAAAAAGACCAAAAGCACATTAAAATAGCCTAAGCACACAAAAAGTTTAATCAAATAACACCCCAAAGGTACATACTAAGACAATGGAAATCAAGTCCAAACTTCCATTTCTTTTCTTAATTTAGACAATATAAAAAAATTTAAAACATGAAAAAATATATGAATTAAAATTTAAATTATGGACACAAAATTTCATGTAATTATATAAAATCGAACATAATATGGATATAAAAATGGTAAAATGTAAATTTAATGATGTGAGATGAATGTGGTGCAGCTGAGAATTTTGAATATGAATACAACAAAAATATATGATATGAATACTTAAGGACACGTTTGGTTCACTGAAATGGAATAGGGCTGTAATAGAATAAAGCTGTAATGGAATAGAGCTGTAATCAGTAATTCAATTGTTTGGTTGAATGTAATGGAATAAATCTGTAATAGTATTATTGTGTTTGGTTGAATGAAATAGATATGTAATAGCATAAAGAAAAAAATTAAAATGACCATAATACCCTTAACAAAATTTTTTTTAGATATGGGTTTTAAATTTTAATAAGATTATTATTAAATATAATTTAATAAAAATAAAAATAAATAATTTAATCATATTTTAATATAACTATTATTAAATATAATTTAATAACATTCTTAATATAATTATTTTTATATTAAATTATGTTAAAATGCTTTTTTATTTTTATATTTAATTATATTAAAATATTTAAAAAATTATTTACTATATTTTGAAATAGTACACTATTATTTGAATGCATTGCTTCTCAAGTTATCTCAATTTTATGATTTCAACTAAAATTCCATTTGTTATTGACATAATTTTTATATAAAACTTTTTACCTGTGTTATAATCTAAAACTAATTAATTGTATTAAACACAATTTTCATTAAAAAAAAGTCACAAAAAGAGCATTTTTTTTATTTTTCTTTTTTCAACTAAAAGAAACAAAAAATGTTTGTTGGAGCTTTTCTTTTTCCTGCCATTTTTAATTGTTGGGGCTTTGCAGGTGCATCATTTCTCACCTTTTTTTTTTTTTTGGTGTTACAAGTCAAATACTTCTTTTTCGGATGAAGCTTGATTTATTTAATTAAAAATTAACTTTATCAATGTACTCGAAATAAAAAAGCTTTGCTTCCAATTTAAGTTTCCCTGAAATTGCCAATTTATATGCTTAGTTTCTTTGTCCACCAAATCCCAATGCTCCATAACAGTACTCCCTCAACAGCTTTTGAGTCAGCTACAGCATCTTGAAGAAATATAAACTGATTAAGAAGATTTAGCTTTAGAAGTAGGGGATCAGGCAAGAACTTGTATCCAACATTTTGCAGGCAGTGGGACTAAGCTTTTTCTGGCTTAACCAGCAGCTTCTCTATGGTACCATAATTCATAGTTTACGACAGATCTCAAGAAATTCGGGCTTTTATCCGAGCAATCTCAAAACAAAATGCAGTTATCATTTACCAATACAATGTGGAAACCAGGCTAGATATGTAAGTTCTCATCAATATATCCACAAAAATGTCATTTGCTAAGCAATCTATGTTTATGATTACTTCAAGGTTGAGCTTGATCCTTGAAAGAACAATCATTGTTCGTAGCTTTACTCACAAAACAACATTAGGTCAAATTGAAGGTATCGAAAACATGAATTCTTTTTATATTGCTAGAATCTAACATCTTTGAGATTCTTCCTTTATGAAGCAACAGAAAAGAACATGTAAGGTTTCTTTTGCAGTGGAATTAGGGGATTTTGGAGAAAACAAAATTATATTTCTATTTATCAATAAGGATATATAGAACAAAGGGCTTCTTTTCTTCTTCCTTAAATACTTGTGTTTGATACATGTATTCAAACATGAGTGTGTCCGATACATACCTTACATCACAAGGAAAAAAGAGAAGACATTATAAATGGGAATCTATGTTGGAATAAATGATCTGGCTAACTGACCTCTAGTGAAGCAGAATAGCTAGTGAAACCGTTTCCAAGTGTTTCTTTGACTTCATTCTCCATATTACCTGCAAAGTTTTAAAGATATAATAGATATATTATCATTTAGCAACACATAATAATTTCCAAACACGAGTATTTTAACAAATAACTTATATAAAACATAAAATCAGCTGCCAAGAATTTCCATTCAAATACAGTAAATACAAGGACAACTGCATTATTAATTATAGGCTGATCTGATGAGCTATAAGCTCAACTAGGACGGTCATAACTCATAAGTCATACCAGCATGGTTATCTTCTATTCTTGTTCGCTGTTTTATTTGTTTGTTATTATTATTGACTACAGATGGATGTAACTATAAGTTCTTTCTAGCAACAGAAAACTGAGAATAGTTGATTCACCACACATGCCAAAAAGGAATGAAAAGTTAAATAGCAAAAATATAGAACCTCATATAGCTGCACGCTCTTGGACTCACTAAAGGAGTCATAAAAAGGCTTGCTCCAAGAATCGACCATAGCCTGACAAGGAAAAGGAGTTAAAATGCATCATCAACAACAATAACCAGAAACAAGAGAAAAGAAAAGTTAGCAACCAACATCTTTTGTTTCTCATATTTTTGTTGTTTTCATGATTGCAATTTAGTGCTAACCCCTCCGTTGCCATGGAGACGCTGATATGCCTCTTATCACAATTTTAAAGCAATGCACTATCTAGTCAACATTCTCTTATCATGATAAAAATGGAAGATTTATAACATCATTAAGAAATACATATTTAATCCAAAACAAACATAGAAAAAGGAAACCATACCTGAGAGTTTGCTCTAAATGATAGACAGACTAAAGATGCTTCAGGGACAACCAAATTGCTAGCATCAACACCACTTGCATCAAAAACAATCAGCAGCTTTGATTTTCTACCATCAGAATATATAACATCCATGGCAGGAAACTTCCTTGCTGCAATTCCGGAATTAGAATATTATTTGCCAGTGCAATCTGCCAGAAAAAAAAAACTAACAATTAAAATGTTTACAGAAAGTAACATTAATTTTACTCAGAAATCAGTTGCAATTCAACTAATTTGAACAGATTTGCAAATGATATAGCCTATATGTATATAAAAAGAACAAATCAGTTAATACCTTACCACCGTGTTGTTTTAGCTCAGACATATCATCAAAATATCCTCTATTCAATTCATCAGCACTGCCCTAAATCAAATTAAAACAATTATTTATATTAAATTTCATGGAGAAAAAGAGCACGTAACAAAATTTCAATAAACAAACAAAGCTTTAAACTTACATTCTTGCTCGTTCTTTCTCGATTTTTTCCTTGCTTGCAAGCTGCACACACAAGACAGAAAGTTAAAAAGAACTATAACTTGAAAAATCAAATAATAGAATTAAAAAGGGATTGCCTTGAAAATATCGAAGAAGCGAATGGATGATTTTGAAGTGAAATGTTGAGGAGATGAAGGGGAAATCTTTGGGTCATGACTTAGGAGGTATTGACAATTTGAAATCGAAGCTCGTGCCCGGTTTATCACTCGGTTTACCCTCAACATTTTCAGTTTTCGATTTAGATTTCAATTCCCCCTCTAAGAACCCTCTTGCTCTTTCCAACAATCGATGGTATAGATAAAGAAAAAGAAACGGAAGAAAGGAAAAGAAAAACTCTATTGAGAGAAAGAAAAAGAAAGCAGAAAAAAGATGGCAGAAAAATTGGAAGTGAGGACTATAGAAGGAACTGAGGGCAAAGTGGGGAGCGTGAAGGGCTCCTTAAACACCGAATCTGTTATCCGTGGTGAGGAAACAGAATAGAAATTAGACAATTTACTGCATAGGTGTGTTTAGGGTGGGCCCACGGAATAGGGTTGTAATGGCATAGCCATTACATTGAACCAAACATGTTGTAAATATGTCAAATAAAACCACAAACATGACACAGATCTACAAATTGTAGAAGGTAAATTTCATCATCTGACATGAATGTAATAAGCCTACATTTGAAAAAGGATATGAACACCAAGAACAAAAAACTATCTAAAGCACAACATCAACACCCTCAACATATCAAAACTTATATAAATCCAGTTATTAACATGAATTCCTCAAACACAATTATGAAACAAAAACACAACACGGTCATAATACCTTAAACACAATTATAACAAAAACAAATCACGACCTTAAACAGCATGAAAAGTTGGAGAGAAATGGATGCCAAAGATGTAATATCAAACAAAATGAACATCTTTTATCAGATCCAATACAAATTGGTCATCACACAGGTTTAAAAGAGAGTAAAAAAAAAAAAACTGATCATTTCATAATCCAATTTTAAACATTTGAGAAAGGTATAGGTTTTCTATCTGGCCATGATTCTATTTTCTCAAAGTACTTGACAGGTACCACCCCATCAAAGCCCTCAGTCAATATCACTTTGTTGTCTGAAATGTAAAGCTTCATGCCTTCTGCAGTCATCAAGAAAACAAGGGAAGACAACTTAAGAACCGTAGTTTGGCAAGAACAGATCGATATATATTTGGCCACGACTCTAAATAAAAGTGAGAAAGACATGACTTGCAGTTATTGCTTCGGTTCATAGAATCATCACTGGACTGAAACTTGAAAGAAGCAAGCGTGCTTACCTTCCAAAGCTTTTCTAACATCAAGATAGATCAAAACGTTAACATCTCGTCTCATACCTGAAGAGGGTAAAAGATACAAGTCATCGTAAGCCCTCTACAGCATTTAGATTCACTAAATCTCGATTTATTCCGATTAGTGCTTGTCATTTCCCATTATCAATTAAAATTCACGTTATATATCGGCATCTTAGTAATCCCCTTTCATAATCTTTTGCATGAATCCTATGGTGAAATGCAGATAACAGACATAATAACACCCCTAAGCAGTTTGTCACGTAGACGGAGTTGGCATATTAAAAATAAAGAGTAAAATGAAGGAGTTCGTATGTCAAAGTTCAGAGGACCAGTGAAGAGAAATTTCATGGTATCTCACCACTAATCACTTCACCGTCAGTCGGCAAGCCACTTGAGAAGTGAACATGCAATCTTTTCATGCGCTTCAAACCCGACTCCAAAATTGATTCCAAATTCCTCTTATAGGTTCCATGTACGCAAACTATCATCTCAGGGAAAATCCAGAGGATTATGCATAATAAAAGACATAAAGCAAGTCCATCGATCTAAGAGACAAGATGTTCTTACATTGCACTTCATCAGCTGAAACGATTTGTTTCAATAATCTTTCGGAGTCAACTGTCTGCCAACATGACATACAATATCTTCCTTAGAAGTGCATAGACATAAATAAAGATGCTGAAAACAACAGCTAAGAATAATCTGAGGTGAAAATTCAGATAAAGCATGAAGAAATTGATAAATTTTTATAAAAGATTCATCACCGTGACGGTGTGGCCTTGGTTTGCACGTATCAAAAGCTCCCCATTTTCCTCAAGAAGGCTAAACCGTTGCTTATTATCTTTTCTGACAGCCTACAATCAATAAACATAAAAACCATGAATTTTCTTTTGGCTGTAAAATGAACATTTTCCTTCTCATGATTGTACACCAACATTTTGGAGACCAAGAATCTAAATTACTACTGGTAACAGCTCAAAGATCGCTTTTAAGTAAACAACAAATAGTATTTAAAGAAGCCATTTTCATCAATTTTAACTACAAAAGTTACATGCTGCAATGATAGAAAATTTCAATCAAAATAGGAGAGGATTCTCAGGATTCAACAGTGAACAAAGACAAGAAATGCTGTTACAAATTATACCTCTTTGATATCATCAACAGTGTGTGACCTTAAAGGGATATTAGCAAATGTTTTCATATTCAGCTTCAGCAAATCTTCAACTTTGACATAACCATCACTTCGCATATTCAAATTCAGTTCAGTAGCCATATGTCGCAGAATTCGTGTCCTAAAAGAAATTAAACCAAAAACAAAGCACTAATGAATAAAATCAATTTAATCGTATATAAAATAAATATATAAAAAGAATTGATAGAATGTTTCAATGTCCAACGCCGCTTACAAGAGTCGACCAAGAGCATCAATTTTGTCCTTGCTGCCGCCGCCGCCACGGCCTCTAGATCTTTCTCGATCATGTTTCATATCTTGACCTCTGCCTCCACTGCCAAAACCACCATAAAAAATAAGAGAAAATTTTATTCAAAATGAATAAAAATTAGATTATTGATACGAATTTGCGCTCAAATTTGAAGATTACCTTCTATTTGAATGAGCGAAAGAAGAAAAAGAGGAGGACATAGTGTTATAGGGGACTGTGTTCTCCAGGAGATGTAGAGCAAGGAACCTGGAAAGTTGAGAGGGGACGGTTGGACGACGAGTAACGCAACAACGTAAAATTCGAATGCTACCGTTAGTGAGACTAGACCACATATAGGGTATTTTGATGGTATGCCAAGCTTGAAGAAGATGGGTAACAGTGGCGGCAGGAGACGAGGATACGGTGCGCTGCTCTCGCAAGCAATGGTCTTTTTGCTACACGTGGCTCTTCCCACAATCTTTTATGGTTATTACGGTGTTCTATAAAAAGGTTAAAAAGTATTTTTCCCTCTTGCGGAATTTTCCCAATTTTCTTTAGGTTTATAGACTTTAAGCGGAATAGCGATGTTGATGCATCAATTATTTTAATATATTTCATCTTAAAATTTTACTTCATTCATATTTGCAAAAAAATTAATTCAAATCATTTTAATTTCGCCCATTTTAATTTTATATTATTTTAATTTAATATTTAATAATTTTATATATTTTTTATTTATTAAAATTTTTATATAATTATAAAATAAATTTATATATTTAATATAAATTTATTCTTTTCCTGTTATAAATTATATAACACAAAAAGATAAAATATTAAAAATTTAAAATCGAATTAAGTGAAACTAAAATTGAGCTTTGAATGTTTAAACACAAGCTCCACCTGTATTCTAAATGATTTAATATTTCTATTCAAACTCTATCAAATTTAGTTACGAACCGAGTTAGCAAAGATCGATCTAACATGGAAGTCAAATCTACAAACTTTTGATAACCCTCCTAATAACCCTTCTAATAAATTGTTAGGGGTTCTTCAACAAGAGCTTGTGATATTGTTAATCTCTTGAATTAATGTAATTGTATGTTTTTTCATAAATAAAAATAATAATAATAATAATAAAACTCTCTCAAATTGAGTGGATTTTTGGAATAACTTAATTCATAAATAAGTCCTTCCATAAACAGGTCCAGGGACCATACCTGTCCAAAGTAAAGAGAGTTGTTGGAACCAACCGATTCGATATAAGTCAGTGGTGTTGGAACCAACCGGTTAGACCGATTAAACCAAAAGCGACTGAATTACTGATCAAAATAGTAATATTGAACCGTTCAGAATCATTATGAAATCGGAAGCCAGAACCATTTGAACCGGTTCAACCGGAATTCTTGGATTTTTAATTCATTTTTCATACATTTTTAGTCCATTTTTATGTAACCTAACAACCCAACCAAAGAAAAATGAAGAAATGAGATGAGAGAAAAATGATAAAATTATAAAAGAAATAAGTTGATGATTGTGAGAAAAAAAAATCTAAAAGATAAAGAGTGAAATCAAAAGATTGATGAAAGCATAAAGCAAAAATCAAATAAAAGAAATAAAGAAGGAAGTGATTAAAAAAATGGAAGGGATTATCTGACCGGTTCGGTTCAAAAAACAGGGGAACAAATCGCGGTTGAACTGCAATCGGTTAAATAAAAATAAATAAAAGAAATACGTTTGAGAGAAAATGGAAAAGAAAAAAAAAAAGAAAGAAACTGGCGGCAAGGGGAATAAGAAGATGAAGTGCCATAAAAAGCGTTTTAGGGTTTAGGACTATAGGTTTAGGGTTTCTACCCGTAGTATAAGTTAACATACCTATATATATCAATACAATGTGCTCTTACAATGTAAGACCTGATTCTTTGAAGCATCAACTTGTCCTGGGAATATTCACCCTGAATGGGAAGTACAGTAACACTGTTTTGGTGCAGTGACAAATCAGATTCTGGATCAGTCAGAATAATAATATTGCTCTGAGGCATTCTCACCTGAAAGATTTTAATACAGAACCCCGTCAAATAGATGCTTCAAAGTAATCGACTCTAGGTGATGTATATATAACAAATACTCCAGAATAACAATACTCAATAGTTATCAATATCGAAGTTGTTCAATAGTCAATACCTAAGCTCCAAACATAACAAAACTTATTTATATAAGCATCATAAAAGAACATACGTAAGTAAAGCTTACCCCTTAAATGAATCCAACAACTCCGCTCATAAATTAAATCCTACTTCCTAAATTAGGTATAGAATACAGATTCTTCAAAAACTTACAAGAATGGACTCTATCACAAGGTTTCCTTTAATGAATGCAAGATACAAAATACAAAATAGAACTAATCCTTTACGTTACAGTTGGACTTGCTCAGCCTGCCCGAAAAGTGAGAGAATTTAGGTATAAATATAAGCCCGAAAAATAGACTTGAGCAAAAAAATACAAGGTCCGTTCAGAAAGTAGACCGGGCCTTGGGTAAGGCATTTTTTGCCCGGGCCGGGCCCGACCCAGCCCGAATATGTAAAAAAAAAAAACTGCACCTTCTTTTTGCTTTTTTTTACCTTTTTTTTCCTGTTTTCTTTTTTTTTTACTATTTTGCTATCATTTCACCCTATCTTGATGTTATTTAAATATACATTTTTTTTAAATTTGTTGGAAAACATTTATTTTAATGTTTTTAGTATTTTTATGTATTATATATTTTTAAAAAAATTAATACACGCCAGATTGGGTCGGGCCTGGGTTTTGACATTTTATCCGGGCCGGGATTGGTAAAAGTTTATGCCCATTTTTCGGGCCAAAACATGCCCTGGCCTAGCAAACGAGTCTAAAATTTTGTTTGGGCCCAAACCCAGCCCATATCACCTCTAGTTACAATAATACCAAAGTACATTGGAAGATAAGTTAAAAAGCTCATAGATAACAGAATGTGGTCCTGAACTTCAAGCAATTTAACAGATATCTCTAGCAGACATTTCCAAAAGGAAGCCAGGTGCAGCTCTATCATGTTTAACTGAAGAGTTACCTGAATGAACTTAATGAACACATTCAAAATGGCCATAGATCGCTCTGGCTTACTATATGAAGCATTCCCAACAGTCACCAAGTTTGATGGTTTACCATCCGCAAGGGCATCGGGTGAGTTGTTATAAATGGTAAAAACAGTCACAAAGGCAATACCATCGCCGACACTAGAGGCATGAGAAGGGTTTGAAAAATAGGTCTTGTTGAGAGCTTTAACTCCTGCAATACATTGAAAACATTAGAAATTCATAGAATACCACAGCAACAAAACTTAGGATCTGAGGGCTCAATAAAATTACTTTCATTAAACATTTGATTTCAATGGGAACATCATATATTTATGAACAAATTAGAAAGAAAAAAGAAAAGGAATTTGATGCCACAAATGTCTACAAAACAGACTCCTAATCACATAAAACAGTTATTATAGCATCTACAGTTTTTAGAAATGAATGCAAGTCTAATGTTCCCTTTATCAAATTAATGTGCTAGCAACAGCAAAATAGTCAAAACCTCGGCATTGCAAACGGTTGGGCAAGCCTTCTCCGGCAGCAGGTCCAAGAACCAGGTGATCAAATTTCTTGGTTATTTTCTTGGGGGCATCATCTCCTGATGAATGCTGAACATCAAACTTCTTCGTGTTTTCCTTGGGGGAATCTGTGACTGCTTGATTCTGGTGCAATTCCAGAACTCGAAACATGAAAAAAAAAAAGAATCATTTTGATGTCTTCAATAACAAACAAAAAGGACATTAGAAGAACCCACAAGTGAATGATTTAGTAGCAAAGAGGAACAACCACCAGAAAATAAATGAGGAAGGATGAAAATAAGTGGGAAACAGAAAAGGAAACGACGCCATCCAACACAAGCTTTCATGCCTTAATCAATCTTTCAACAATAGATATGATCTTCCAGCGCCAATTATCTTACTTTATCACGGGCTAGCTGCTGCATTATTTTGGGGGGGGGAAGGAATTTTTTCAAATGGCACCTCAAAGAATAGCCTAAGAACGGCTGCAACAAAAATAAAATTGAATTACGAACGATTTGCAGAAATGAATTATTATGGATTGATCCAATACATGGTTTTTTCAAGCTAAATTTACAAGACCATTAACTCAAACATTTTGGAATCCGTGGGCATTAAGACAAATCATAACAAGAGATTCCAAATTAGAGCTATATTTTTAGAACTTTCAATAGCTAGAAGTAAATCAATTTCAGATCAGGCATAAAAAAAAATTCACAAGCATGCCAACAATTAATAATGGAAGCTTGAATCAAAGCAGAAGATGTCATGCTAAGTACAGAAAATAAGCAATAGGAAAAAAAAAACCTTAACGACGAGATGCAGTTGACAATAAAGAGAAGAAATGGAAGAGAAATCCAAACCTGAAGCAATTGGGTTCCTCGGGATGCTATTAAAGGTTTTTTTTTTTTGGGGGGGGAGGTTAAGAAAAAGAGATTTCAATGTTCTTTGAGAGTTCACTGTTTTCCTTTTCCTTACTGTTTTCGCGATATATGTTTTCTGATAGGCGGTGTTGTCTCGGTTAAGTTCACCCGATTTCACCGTTTTGTTTATTAAAAATCAAAATTGGGATTTTTTTTTTATATACAGTGAAGTATATCAATTTTTCATTTATGTAAATAATTTTTTTTAATTACAATAACACGACAAAACTGAAATAATTAACGCGATTCAAACTCAGACCAAACCCAGACCACACTTATGGTGACCACGTGAAATTAAAATATTAAAAGCAGTATTTAAATTATTAATTCAAGTTAATTTCATCTTATATAGAATATAATACATAATACATAATATATTTTTATTTAATATCATGCACTTTTGAGATGAAATGAGAGTGTTAAAATATTATTTTAACAAAAAAGAATATATATATATATAAGTATTTAAGGGAAAAAATGATATAATTTAAAAGCTGATTTTAGAATTAAGCCGTTGTTTAAGATCATAAATGAAGTTAAGATAAATGGTGTGTATTGATGAAATGTAATTTATATTTAATTATGTTAACTGCAATTAAAACTAATATTGGGTTTGATGTTACAAGAAGACAATGGAAAAGAAAAAAAAAAGAAAGAAACTGGCGGCAAGGGGAATAAGAAGATGAAGTGCCAGAAAATGATAAAAAGCGTTTTAGGGTGTCTTTTTCTTTTTCTGGGGTATGGGCCTAATCGTGTTAGTTGGGCTGCTCTCTAAACTTTTAAAAGGTTCACATCTTCATTTAAAGGTTTTTAAAAGTATTTTTTAATTATTATTTTAAATTAGGGAAAAATATAATATTAGTACCTAAACTTGTTCATTTCTCCCAGATTGGTAATTTTTATCCACGAGTTTGGTATCCAAGCTTAACGGCATTAACTTCAAGACAGGTGACGGAATAAGACTGTGACACGTGGTATAAATGAGGTCATAATATAAAAAATATTAAAATGCAATAAAATATTTTTAAAACTATTTCCTTTTTTCCTTTTTATTTCCCGGTGATCTTTCTTCTTCCCAATTTCATTTTCTCTTCTTTTCTCTGCTAAACATGTTTGCTTTTAATGATTGATTTCAATTCTTGTCCTGTTTGTTAAACACATTTTCTTTTCTTTTCTCTACTAAACACATTTTTTCTTCTCTTTGTTTTACATTTCGAATCTTGAGTTCATTTTCTTTTTTGGATTTTCACATTCATTTTTTTTATCTTTTTTCAGTTGTTGGGTAGTTGAATCTTTTCATTTTTCTTTTTTCTTTTTGTTTCATGAGAAAATATGAGAAAAAAAAATGGGAGATGCAGGCAGCTCTATTAAAAAAACAAATAACTCAGCACAATCAAAAAACAAATAATAAAGAATCTAGCACATTCAAGCAATAAATAACAAACAAAGAACCCAAAATCTTTAAAAAAAATTACAAGTGTAATAGGCAAATTTTGGTCTAGGCCCCAAAAAAATAATAATCGAAGCTAAAGAATGCAATCGGTCGGAAACAAGTTAAAAAATGGCCAAATTGAAAGACAATCATTAAATTGTTGCCAAATCAAAAAGATGGAGAAAGCCAAGGAGTTATCAAAATTTGTTGACTTGGTAAAAGGTTAAAAATAGGAAGATATGATTTTTATTTTTTTATTTTTTTATTAAATTATTTAGGCTATTTTTAGTAAACCCCATGTATATAAATAGGGGTATTTTATTCTTTAAAAAGGAACCAATTACTTTTGGATGAATTATTTTGGGATTCTTACTTCAATTCGGAATTGGATTATTCTCTCTTTTCCTATTTTCATTGGAATTGAATTATTTTCTTTTCTCTTTCAATTACGTGGAAATTTTGTCCATTTCATTTCAATTTTTTTGTTTTTTCTAAATTCATCCAATTGCTTTTAGCCCCTACGTTTTTTTTATTGTTTTGCAATTAAGTTTTCATTTTCTTTTTTGGCCGTAAAATTCATTTTGACTGCATTTTGGGTCCTCTTTGAAGCTGTGCGTTTTGGAGGGTGGGATTATTTCCCTTTTGGTCCCTCCTTGTTATTCGCATGTTCAAATTGGTCCATTTCCTTTTATTTATTTTTGACTCGCACCAGAATTTTGCTTTAAGGTTCGATTTAATCCTTTTTTATTTTCGCTATTTTATTATCAAATTAAATAATTTACTATATTATTGCCATTATTTTTATGTTTCTATTTATATTTATTTTGTTATTCTAATACTATTATTATTTATCTATTTATATTTCTACTATTATTATATTTCTATTTATTATATTTTTATTTCTATTTATATACTAATATTATTTTCATTATTATTTTTCTTATATATGTTTTTCACTATTGTTATTAACATTTTATTTATTTATCTATTTTTTTACTTTTTTTTTGTTATTATCTATTTTAACTTTTTATATAACGCTAATTTCAAATTTTTATACATTATTTACTTTAATATTTTCATATATTATATATTTCAAACTTTTTTTTACACATTATATATCTTGAATTGTTTATATATTATTTTTAAAGAGTTTTATATTTTATTTTATCTTGAATAGATACTAATTTTTTTTAAAATTATTTTATATACTTTAGATCGCTTTTATAATCATCCTCATTTTAAAAAAACCTCTCAAAATAAGGAAATATTTCGTGTTTGGAAATTCGAGAAATCGTGTCCTACCGTGTTGGGTTTTGATTTTTCGTTCAACCGAATAACTAAATATCCTTTTGAAATTTCGTCCATGTTTTCTTAAATTAAAATGAGGCAATATTTTGTGTTTGGAAATTCGAGAAATCATGCCCAATCGTGTTAGATTTCGACTTGCCATTTGACCAGATGGCCAAATATCCTTTTGAAATTTCAAATGCATGAGTTTTGGAAATTATAAGATGATCTTGTATCGAGGGTTTGAAATGTTGTGTCCTATCGTGCTGAATATGATATTTTATTCCTTCTAAGCGAGAGAATCTCAATATCCAATTCAAGTTATCCAAACGTTTTAAAAGAATTGTATTTTAAAATCTTTTTCAAATTTTCAACATTAGGACGTTAATTGATCAATACGTTACCAATTTTGGGCATTGCGAGGGTGCTAATCCTTCCTTGCGCGTAACTGACTCCCGAATTCGTTTTCTAGTTTTTCGTAGACCAAAAACGTTGTTTTAATAAATCGAAATGCTTTATTAAAATGATCGATCACAAGGTGACCCGATCACACCTAAACAAAAAGGATTAGTGGCGACTCCATTTTCGTTTTAAAGTCGACCTCCGTTTTTCAAAATAAAAATGGTTTCGACAGCTTGGCGACTCCACTGGGGACCAATAAGAGAGTCAAGCCGTAAAATTGATTATTTTCTATCCTTTTGTCGAAAATTGAAAATTTGATTTGAAAAATCGTGATTCTTTTGTTGCATTTGTTTGTGATTATCATGATTGCTATTATTTGAGTCTTGTAAAATACTCTTGCATTTCATTGCATGACCTTTGGGGTCACACCTTTTAAGTGGGAGTGAGAAGCTATGCCTTCGTGAGGTTTTCACCTCCGCATGGGTTAGTGGACTGCTTTCGAGATACATCCGTACCTATGTCTTCGTGAGGTTTTCACCTTCACATGGCCATAGGAAAATGTATTCCCCTGAACCAAACTTGATCCACATGATCTTATAATAGGTTAAGGTTGAAGAATCTGCTGGTTCAGATACCCTTTCTCTAGAGCTGAACCACATATAGTAAACCTTGAGAGTCCACCTTAGGTAGAACCTTGCCCAAATTTAGTGAGCACCCGAATAAGTACTTTATTTGTTATTTATTTCTTCTGTACTAACGTGTTTGTTTTTGTTTTGTTTATGACTACATTGCATTACATCATCATAGAAAGGAGGTGTTAATTCATATTTGATTGCTAAATAGAATAGCTTGTCATGGGAAAATGGATTTCTTGATAAATTAGATTATAATACATGTAAGACCCAACTTTAGCCCGGGCTACTTAATTCCAGCCCAATAAATAAAACCCAAAAAAATCCAAAAAGAGTCCAAAATTACAAAAACAACAAACCCAATTATAAGCCCAAAATAAACCTAACCCTAGAGCCCAAACAGCCCGAAACTAAACTAACTTTTCAGCAAAAAAGAGAATAGCTGCTGCTCCCCTCCACCACGCACGTCGACGCACCTCACCCGTCCGGCCATCTCACGTGTAGCACGACCCACGCCCCACGTTCACCATACCTGCAACTAGTATAAGCAAAGAAACCGTTGTAAAGTTGGCTATAAAAGGCCACGAATTTTCATTTGTTTAGGGGTTTTTTTCCTTTGTTGTTCAGAGAAATAGAACACGATTTCTTTTGGGTTACAAATCGAATACCAAATACACATAAAAAAATAAAAGAAAGCAGTCAAGAAATATACTCAAAGGTGGTTATTACTACTTTATTTCGTTTTTTTCTTTTTTTCATTTTCGGATACGCTAAAATATAAGTGAGAGAGAATGAGACTCACCGTCGTGCTAATGCCGTGGGGAGGGCTCTCCGTTCGTCGTCGGATTTTGGGAATGTTGAGGCTTGGGTACTAGTTGTTTGGCTGGAAAGCAGAGAGGAAAGTGAAGGAGTTAGACATACTCCAAAGCATTTAGGGTTCTTTAAAAAAGGGAATAAAAGTTAAAATGTTTTTTTAAAAAGCAAAAATAAAAAAGGTTTTAAAACAAGTTTAATTTCAAATGAAAATGAAACAGAATTGGGGAGTAGATTCAGTATGCGCATTTGACTTGGTCCGCGCATTTTACCTTAAATGGGTAATTTTCGCTGCCAGTCCTTCCTATTTGCACAAGTTTTTAAATTAGCCCCGATTTGTGTTTTATTTATTTTATTAAATTGTCCCCGCAATTTGTGCGATGTCTCGATTTGGCCCGCGCCTGGGTGCTGAGTTTGGGGGTCTGGATTATTTGTGCCTTTGGTCCCTGTGTATTTGTGCACATTGCACTTCGATCCCTTTTCTAATTTTAATGATTTGTTTTATTTATGAAGTATCCCCTTTATTTTATTTTTATTTTAATTGAGTTTTTTATTTGTATAATTCATTATTTCTTTAATCTATTTAGCATTCAACTTTTAAGGAAATTATTTAAACATACAATTTGGGTTACTAAAATTTTTACTTTGTTATTTATTTGTTTAAATTGTAAAGTATAATTTTAAAATTCTATTTTTATGTAGTATTATTCTAAGTTCTTGTATAATATTTAATTAAAATATTTTTATATATTATTATTGTAAATGTACAATTATGATGAAATTAGTTTTATTTCATATACGTTATTAATTCTATGTTATTTTATTTATATAGTTTCTTTTAAATCTATTTAATATATGTTTTCTTTTCAAATCTGTTATGTAAATACTTTCTTCTAAACTTATTATATATATATTTTCCTTAAAATTATTCATATAAAATTTGGCTTTTTTTGAGGATCCTGATTTAAATTACATATTTTATTTATTTTAATTACTTTGGTATCGTTGTATATACATTTTTTATTTTTCATATAAATGTGTATATCATTTATTAAGTCAATTAGTTTCATTTGAAATTGTGTTACATATTATTCATTTCAATATATACTTTAATAATCACATATTTATTATCCGTTTTTTATTCATATAAGCTATTTTTAATTCTAATATATGTTATCCCTTTGTATATTGTTCATATGGTTTTTTGTTTTGCGTTATATTGTTCCTAGTTTTCATGTAGATCTGTGTATCATGTGTTATTTTGTGTTTTCAATTCGTATTCACTTATTATTGTTTCATGCTTATAATTATGTTTTAGTTTCTTGTTATTGCATCATGATTTTTTTTTAAAATCCCGCATTTTCGCCCAACATCGATTGCTTTTTAACCTAAAGTAACCCAAGCGAATATATTTTGAGCCGATTTCATAATTGCTTATTTGGGAAACTCTTCAAAACAATGTAATGTTTCGTGTTTGGGAAATTCAGGAAAACGTGCCCTAACGTGTTGGGTTTTGATTTTTTTTTCCGTTTTTCCAAATAACGGAGTACCCTTTTAAGAATTCGTTGTGTGTTTTGGAAATTATGAGGTGATCTCAGTTTTTGGAGGCTTAAAGTATCGTGTCCTAACGTGCTGGATGTGGTATTTTATTTCTTTGGAGTAAGTGAACCTTAAAATCAAATTCGAATTGTTCATACATTTTTAAAGGAATCGTATTTTAATTTTTTTCTAAATTTTCAACGATAGGACATTCAATAATCAATTGGTACCAATTTTGGGCGTTACGGGGGTGCTAACCCTTCCTCATGTGTAACCGACTCCCGAACCCTTATTTTCAATTTTCGTAGACCTAAAATTATTATTTTAATAAATCAAATATTTTATTAAAATGATCAACCTCAAGGTGATCCGATTACACCTCAAAAAAGGTCGGTGGCAACTCCATACCTCGTTTTAAAGTCGATCCCGTTTTTTTTCAAACTTTTTTAAAAAATGGTTTCGACAATACGGTTGTCGGAACATGATCCAAGTGAACACAGCGAAAGAAGGCTGATAGTTCGCGGAGGAAAACAAGACTTTGTTTTATTGCTTGAGGATTCAAGCCGATAAAGATTACTAGAAAACTGTCATGTCCCGACTTTCTTAAAGGAGCTAACCAACATCGCAAGGATAAGCGAGTAATAAATCGTGGCCCGGATCAAGAAAAAGAAGCTAGTGGGGGCATCTATTGGAAGCTTGCGAGATTTGACTTTTACAAAGAAAGGAAACCGGTGTCTTCGCCTGGAACATGAGGGCAATGCCGCACATGTAATTCGTTTTATGTAAAGGAATTTGTTTTCTAGAAAAGTTGTTCCAATAGAATTGAATTCAGAATCAACGCCTTTCTTTCTTTTGCATTCATTCCATGTATTTGCATTGCATTGCATTATTGCATCATGTGCATTAAATTTTACAAAAGAACCCTAATTAACTAGTAATCGTGTTATAGTTATCCTGGAACATCACTACTACACACAAAGAAAAACTAAAGTTATGGATCAAAGGCTGAAAAAATTGGAGCAAATTCAGAAGGAGATGCAGGAACAGATGCAAGCGCAAATGCAAGAGCAATTAGCTAAGATCTAGCAAGATATAAAAGATCAAATGCTGGAATCTAAAAAGAATATGATAAGCCAATTGACTCAGTTACTAGTTGGAAGACCGGGAAAAGGGAATAGTCTTGTGACTAATACTAAGGACGACAATGAGATCCTTGCTTACCCTCCAGGTTTCACCCCAACAAATACCCAGTACCACCGCAAAGGGTGTCTGTCAATATCAAACTTCAATATCAGACTGGTACTTTGGCACCGATAAATTTCCCGACGAGCTCGTGTTCTAACCCAGAGGACAATCGAGCAAATCCTGCGGTCCCTGACTTCGATGAGGTAGTGGAAGCAGAAAAGGAAATAGCGAAATTTCCAAAGCAATTGGAAGACCGATATAAATGATTGGGGTAGAAATTCAAGGCGTTGGAAAGTGCTGATTATTATTGCGAAATGGATGCTAAGGAGTTGAGCCTGATTCCAGATTTGGTACTCCCTTCGAAGTTCAAAATGCCAGAATTTGAAAAATACAATTGAACCAGCTGCCCTGAGGCTCATATTATGATGTTTTATCGGAGGATGACTGGTCATGGCAATAACGATCAGGTATTGATTCACTGTTTTCAGGACAGTTTGGCTGGGGCTGCGGCTAAATGGTACAATCAGCTGAGTCGTACCCAAGTTAAATCATAAAGAGATTTAGCACAGGCTTTCATGAAGTAATATGGCCATGTGACCGACATAGCATCTGATAGGATCACGTTACAAAACATGGAGAAGAAGTCGAATAAAAGTTTCAGGCAGTATACCAGAGGTGGAGGGAAGTTGCTACGCACGTTCAACCGCCGCTGTTGGAAAAAGAGACAACCGTGTTTTTCATTAATACTTTGAAGGCACATTTTATTAATCACATGCTGAGAAGCGCAACTAGGAGTTTTGTGGACATAGTGATGTCTAGTAAGATGATAGAGAATGTAATAAGGTGCGAAAAGATAGAGGCTGGGGAAAGTACCAGAAGGTCATCCCGAAGAAGAGAGAAGATGAAATCAGCAATGTGAGCCTAAGTTATGCAAAACAAGTCACAGTAAACCAACCGAAGGTAGTGGCCACGGGTCAGCAAGCTTTACCAAGACAGGAGCCCAATACAAAACAAAGCACAGAGAAGCTCCGGTTTACTCTTATTCCAATAACATACTGGGAGCTGTACAAAAATTTATTTGATGCATACGTTATATCCCCTGTCTACTTAAAGCCGTTGCAACCCTCATATCCCAAATTATTCGTCACAGGTACTCAATGTGAATACCATGCGGGAACAGTAGGACAGTCGATAGAGAATTGCCTTTCTTTCAAAAAGCTAGTCGAAAGGCTCATTGACGTGGGCGTTGTGAAATTCGATAATCCACTTGGCATAGGAAATTCGTTACCCAATCATAAAGATAATAGGGTAAACGCGATAGTCGAGAATATGAGGAAGGAATATCAGAAAATCTGAATGACATATTCGAAGAGAGAATTGGGGAATAAAAGTTTTCAAATCCTTGCATACTTGGGAGTGTTTTGAACGATGGGACTGTGGAAGAGATCCCTGTATTTTTTAGAGCTAATCTAAAGTAATATTCAAAACACGCTTGTTGCTTTAAGCCTAGAGGCAATAAGAATCTTTTTGTGACGTAGGCTTGTGTCCAGAATTTTTTATTTCAATAAAATGCATCTTGTTAAGCAAATATACTTTTATTTTTTCCATTTCATTGTATACATTATTTTGTTCTTTGGACTGTCTTTTAAATATTATTTTATTCTTCATTTATGATCATATCATACAAATAATCATCCTTAGAATCATTTATTCTTTGGAAATATGCCTTTGTACCTATAATAGGTCCCCAGATATCAACGACATAAGCAACGCTGTAACTGACTCCCTTTTGGGGTAAGATATGTGTTTAAGCGGATCTCAAGACTTTGAATATGACAAGAGATTATAGCCTATATCCTGATTTGTTAAGAATAGAAGAACAGGATGAAAACCAAATCCTACACTACAAAAGGTCAGTGGACATTGCGAGCCTAGGAAAGAGGTGAAGGTCGAAGCCTAACTCACCACAAAGACAAAGCGAGACATTATTGGGTTATTCCCAATTCAAAGATTTTTTCTCATGATCACATAAAGATATGCCTAGGCTACTAAAACGTAGGATGCTATAGGGTGTTCGAAATACACATGTTAATGGTTTTACGTTAGCCAGGTTAATCATGAGGTTCGGGTACTATTGATCAATAAGGAAGGGAATTGTATCGGTTGGGCTGTATTTAGGGAGACAAAATTCATGTGCCTCATTCATTTATTCACAGACTTTCTCTATATAGGGCATGGATGTTATCAAGTCATTCTCTACTAATATACATCGATTTATCTTGGCAGTCGTCGATTACTTCATGAGGAAGGTGAAGGTCACTTCATATGCCAATGTTACAAAATCATCAAACTCCTCCCAAAAAAAAATAAAACAAAGGTCATAGTGAAAGGCGATGGAGATTTGTAAAGATTGGCATAAAGAAGTTACAATTTACCATTTATGTTTATCAAACGTCGACCAGGACTTGTTGGAGCAACACATTGCTTATTGGTTTATGGGATAAAAACGGTATTGAAATCGAGATTCCTTCTCTCCAAGCTTCAATTGAGTCAAGAATTAGATGAAATAGAAGGATCTAATGAACTTAATTGAAGAAAAGAGGTTGAAAGTTACCCGTCATGGTCAAAACATACCAAAAATGAATGATGCGAGCTTACGACAGAAATGTTCGTCCCAAAGAATTCCACGACGGGGGCCTGGCATTGAAGATTTCTATACAAAAGGACTTCAGAGGAAAGTGGATCCCAAATTGGGAAGGACCTTATGTAGTAAAGAAAGCCTTTCCTAGAGGAGCATTGATATTGACCGAGACGAATGGCAAGAACCTGCCCAATCCGATGAATTCAGATTTAGTCACAGTTAGCAGTTTCAAAAAAATGAAAAACACAAAAAAAAGGAAAAAGAAACAAGAAAAGCCAATGTGAAAACCCGCAATTGGTGCCTTAAGACCAAAGGGGATCTGAGTTGAAAACCTGAAAAGGGCGGCTCAAATTTGGATCGAAGTGGGGCATATAGTGGTCTTGCTATAAAGAAGTATGCTATGTCTGGGAGCATCGGCAAAGTGTTCCGGATCCCTTAAACACAGATTAAGCTCAAAGTGGTACTCAAGAAGTTGGTACAGAAAAGCTTAAGCTGCGATATCTGGGGCACCTAGTGTTTTATTTTACCTATTTTGGGGATTTGATATCTTTGATTATCTTATTCTTTTCAAGATACATTCCAATAAATTTCCTTCTTAATCACATTTTGACATCCTTGGTTAACTTACTTGCTTCGAGTTATGTTTCTGATCCATTGTTATGATCTTTTTCAAGTATTTTGCATTGAAATCATAATTAGTGGACTAATAATATTTTCATAAAAGGAGTTTTGCATATTACTCTGGAACTTTCTAAATAATACAGGAGCCTGAAACGGGACTATTGTTTAAAACTCACCAAGCTTAAGGGTTGGAAATATTTAAGCCCAAATTGAAATTACCTCCTTAGGTTTTCTGTCAAATACATTGGTTGAGAAAAAAGGAAATTACATTGGTGTTATAATCCTGGCAAAAAATGAGCAATGAGATTATTCTCGAGAAAAGGAAAATGGTATTCTGTATTCATGTAGATATTAGGCATATACATCTGTTCATTACACCCAGGGAATGGTGTAATAGATTAAATTGATTGAAGATGATGCAAATCTTATACCTCTGAGTTGCAGCAGGATGGATAGAAGAAATCAAATGACTATTCCCCTAAAGTTGCCGTGGGAAGTATAAACTTTAAGTCCCAGAAGGTACAGTGAAAGAGACTTTGAAACTACAATGGGGCAAGCTAGTTGAGCAAAATGGGTTGTTTCTGTGGGTTTTCGTTGGAAAGGCTAGCCGAGCAAGTAAGCAGCATAATACAACAGTGATAAAACTCTGATGAATAACAAGTGATGATACTTTAAGCTTTTAAAAAAAAACCATTCTTATGACATTTTTACATTCATATCATTCGTAGTGCATTTGATTAGGGGCATCTAATTCATTTTGATCATAGCATCTTAATTATTTACAATAAACATAAGCATATGAAACTGAGTCTATAGGGCATGTTCCCCAGAGGACAGTGTAGCGACATCGGTGAATTCACAAGTCTTATCTTCCTAAGGTAGCAAAGAAGCAGACTAAAAATTACAGATCTTATCTCCACGTATCGGCTATGGAGCAGATCAAAAATGGCGAGTTTTATCTCCATATATCGGCTATGGAGCAGATTTTAGCCACCAGCCTTATCTCTCTGAGGTAGCAGGAGAACAGCTTGAAGATACAAGTCTTATCTTCTTGAGGTAGCAAGAAAGCAGACTGAAAATTACAGATCTTATCTCCATGTATCGGCTATGGAGCAGATCGAAAATGACGAGTCTTATCTCTATGTATCGGCTATGGAGTAGATTTTAGCCACCGGCCTTATCTCTCTGAGATAGCAAAAGAGCAGATTGAAGATACAAGTCTTATCTTCTTGAGGTAGCAAGAAAGCAGGCTGAAGATTACAGATCTTATCTCCCTAAGCAGTAGTGGAGCGGATCGAAGACAGTGAGCCTTAACCCCCCTAAGCAGTAGGGTAACGGGCTGAAGAATACAGATCTCCCCTAAACAGTAGTGGATCAGTTCAAAGATAGCAAGCCTTAACCCCCTAAGCAGTAGGGTAACAGGCTGGAAAATACAGATCTCCCCTAAATAGTAGTGGAGCAGATTGAAGACAGCAAGCCTTAACCCCTTAAGCAGTAGGGTAACAGGCTGGAAAATATAGATCTCCCTTAAACAGTAGTGGAGCAGATCGAAGACAGCAAGCCTTAACCCCCTAAGCAGTAGGGTAATAGGCTAGAAAATACAAATCTCCCCTAAACAGTAGTGGAGTAGATCAAAGACAGTAAGCCTTAACCCCCTAAGCAGTAGGGTAACAGGAGCGAGCCTTAATCCTCTAAGTAATAGGGTAACAGACCGGAAAATAAAAATCTCCCCTAAACAGTAGTGGAGCACATCGAAAACAACGAGCAGTAGGGTAACAGGCTGAAAATACAGATCTTATCCATAAACAGTAGTGGAACAGATCAAAGACAACGAGCCTTAACCCCTTAAGCAGTAGGGTAACAGGCTAAAAATACAGATCTTATCCCTAAATAGTAGTGGAACAGATCGAAGACAGCGAGCCTTGACCCCCTAACCAGTAGGGTAATAGGCTGGAAAATACAGATATTATCCCTAAACAGTAGTGAAGCAGATCGAAGACAGCGAGTCTTAACCCCCTAAGCAGTAGGGTAACAGGCTGGAAAATACAGATATTATCCCTAAACAATAGTGGAGCAGATCGAAGACAGCGAACCTTAACCCCCTAAGTAGTAGGGTAACAGGCTGGAAAATACAGATCTTATCCCTAAACAATAGTGGAGCAGATCGAAGATAGCGAGCCTTAACCCCTTAAGCAGTAGGGTAACAGGCTGAAAAATACAGATCTTATCCCTAAACAGTAGTAGAGTAGATCGAAGATGGTGAGCCTTAACCTCCTAAGCCGTAGGGTAACAGGCTGAAAAATACAAATCTTATCCCTATACAGTAGTGGAGCAGATTGAAGACAGCAAGCCCTAACCCCCTAAGCAGTAGGGTAACAGGCTGAAAGTATAGATCTTATCCCTAAACAGTAGTGGAGCAGATTGAAGACAGTGAGCCTTAACCCCCTAAGCAGTAGGGTAATAGGCTGAGTTACATATCTTATCTCCCTAAGTAGTAGTGGAGCAGATCGAGGACAATGAGCCTTAACAGTAGGGTAACAGACTGAAGGTTACAGATCTTATCTCCCTGAGCAGCAGTGGAGCAGGATGAAGATTACAGATCATATCTCCCTAAGCAGTAGTGGAGCAAATCGAAACAAAAATTCCTATACCGCTGAAGATACAGTGGGTTAAAGCGAGGTTACTTGAAGAGGAAGAAAGGAAGCGCCGAGACTCAGCAGGCCCAGGCAAAATTGTCCATTTTATAGTCTTTGCTCCATTTTTATTACACGACAATGAGCAAAGAGGGGTAGCTGTAATAGGCAAATTTTGTCCTGGGCCACCAAAAAATAATAACCGAAGCCAAATGATGCAATCGATCGGAAACAAGTTAAAAAAGGGCCAAATTGAAAGACAATCATTAAATTGTGGCCAAATCAAAAAGATGAAGAAAGCCAAGGAGTTATCAAAATTTGTTGACTTGGTAAAAGGCTAAAAATAGGAAGATATAATTTTTTTAATTATTAAATTATTTAGGCTAATTTTAGTAAACCTCATGTATATAAATAGGGGTATTTTGTTCTTTAAAAGGGAACCAATTACTTTTGGATGAATTACTTTGGGATTCCTACTTCAATTCGGAATTGGATTATTCTCTCTTTTCCTGTTTCCATTGGAATTGAATTATTTTCTTTTCTCTTTCAATTACATGGGAATTTTGTCCATTTCATTTCAATTTTTTTTGTTTTTTCTAAATTCGTTCAATTGCTTTTAGCCCTTCCGTTTTTTTTATTGTTTTGCAATTAAGTTTTCATTTTTTTGCCCTAAAATTCGTTTTGACTGCATTTTGGGTCCTCCTTGAAGCTGTGCGTTTTGGAGGGTGAGATTATTTCCCTTTTGGTCCCTCCTTGTTATTCGCACATTCAAATTGGTCCATTTCCTTTTCTTTATTTTTGATTCGCCCCAGAATTTTATTTTAAGGTTCGATTTAATCCTTTTTTATTTTCGCTATTTTATTATCAAATTAACTAATTTAATATATTATTGCTATTATTTTATGTTTCTATTTATATTTATTTTGTTATTCTAATACTATTATTATTTATCTAATTTTTATTTATCTATTTATATTTCTACTATTATTATATTTCTATTTATTATATTTTATTTCTATTTATATACTAATATTATTTTCATTATTATTTTTCTTATATATGTTTTTCACTCTTGTTATTAACATTTTATTTATTTATCTATTTTTTTACTTTTTTTGGTTATTATCTATTTTAACTTTTTATATAATGCTCATTTCAAATTTTTATATATTATTTACTTTAATATTTTCATATATTATATATTTCAAACTTTTTTTTACACATTATATATTTTGAATTGTTTATATGTTATTTTCAAAGAGTTTTATATATTATTTTATCTTGAATGGATACTATTTTTTTAAAATTATTTTATATACTTTAGATCGCTTTTATAATCATCATCATTTTAAAAAACCTCTCAAAATAAGGAAATATTTTGTGTTTAGAAATTCGAGAAATCATGCCCTACCGTGCTGGGTTTTGATTTTTCGTTCAATCGAATAACTGAATATCTTTTTGAAATTTCGTCCATGTTTTCTTAAATTAAAATGAAGCAATATTTTGTGTTTGGAAATTCGAGAAATCGTGCCCAATTGTGCTGGGTTTCGACTTACCGTTTGACCAGATAGCCAAATATCATTTTGAAATTTCAAATGCATGAGTTTTGGAAATTATAAGATGATCTTGTATTAAGGGTTTGAAATGTTGTGTCCTATCGTGCTATATATGATATTTTATTCCTTTTAAGCGAGAGAATCTCAATATCCAATTCAAGTTATCCAAACGTTTAAAGGAATTGTATTTTAAAATCTTTTTCAAATTTTCAACATTAGGACGTTAATTGATCAATACGGTACCAATTTTGGGCGTTGCGAGGGTGCTAATACTTCCTCGCGTGTAACTGACTCCCGAATCCGTTTTCTAATTTTTCGTAGACAAAAAACATTGTTTTAATAAACCGAAATGTTTTATTAAAATGATCGATCACAAGGTGACCCGATCGCACCTAAACAAAAAGGATTAGTGGCGACTCCATTTTCGTTTTAAAGTCGACCTCCGTTTTTCAAAATAAAAATGGTTTCGACAACAAGCAAAATAATACGCAAAAGATATGAAGAGATCTTTTACATATAAATATATAATCCATGAAGGGTAACAATGAATAAACCATTGATTTTTGTGCATTGGAAAACAATAAAAATACAAAAAAAAAGAGTAATAAACTAACAACTTCAATCAAAACCAAGAAAAAAAGCCGAATCTTAATAGCCAAAACCTCTGTTTTCTCCGTAAAAAACAAACCCAAAAAAAAAAAGTAAACCTAATGAATTTTTATTAGAATTTATAAAACCCTAGAAATCCTATGGACCCAATAAACAACAAGGGCAATTCCTCCATTGAATTTGTTAACTCTTTACTCCATGACTTGAAGAATTTCTACTATGCTTCAAGAAAACCGATTCTCTGTTGTTGCCATGGCAGCAACACTGCTGCTACTTCCTTCGGCTCCTTAACTCACTCTAAGCCTCACCAAAAGCCTCCTTAGCCTTTCATGAACAAGCGTAAAGTATAATTTCAAAAGCTTAAGGATCAAACTTTGAATTTGTTTTTCAGCTTTAAAGAGATTTTCTTGAAAATACAAGATAAGATTTGAGAAAATGAGGAAGAGAGAAGGGTTTTGATGGTCGGAGAAGGCCATGGATGGCAGTGACTAGGGTTAGCAAAAGATGAATAGGGAGAAGAAGAAGAAAAGAAGATAGAAAAGAGAAGAAAGGAACAAAAAAAAATGAAAAAGGAATAGAATTGGATGAAAGAGAAAAACGTTTTATTATTTTTTTTAAAAGAAAAATAATTAAAAGAGAAAAGGAAAAGAAAACTAATAAAATGGTCTAATTTGCAGCCAAAAGAAGGTGAAATGTGGCAGTGCACGAATGGCCATCGCTGCCATATTAACAAAAAATTAATGCAATTAAATTTAGATACCAAACTTGTGGATGAAAAAAAAGTTTAAATTTCAAAATTCAAGTGTTAAAATTATTTTTTAAAATTTAAGTCTATTACAATATCAATTTTTTAATTGCATGACTACCTAGTCAATTTTATTATTATTATTTTAAAATATGTATCAATAAATTTTTAAAAAATAAAATTACTAATCTTTGAATCTTGAAGTAAGTAACATATTTTAGCCTTTTATTTTGTAATTTTGAGTTTAAAAAATTAGTTATAAAATATTTACAAATTTTATCAAAATAATTTTTGAGTTTCTTATCATGTGGTAAATTTCCTAATTTGGATTTAAAATATATTTTATCAATTTGTTCTTTAAATATTTAATTTTTCTTTAAGATTCAATTGTAGTTACAATATAAAACTGAAGTAAGATAGAGTTTGACAGATTGTCATCATTTCTCCTAAGCTTCAACAGCTTCCTCTAACTCCAACTTGCTGTAACAGTCATTTTTTTTTTTAATTTCAACTCATACATAATAATTGAAATTGAAATCCAGTATCAAATCCGAACTCATTTTTTCATCACAAAAACTTTTATCTCAAGTTTTAAAAGTGAAATTCCAGATTTTCACTCAACCCTAAACAAGCTATATCAGACAATTTTTAATTCAAAATTTTCTATCTGAACTCAAACTAAATAATCAAGTTTGAAATCCAATATTAAAATCAAACACATTTTCTCATCAGAAAAAAAAACAAGGTTAATTAAGCAGCTCCATCTTTATCTCAAATCAGACTTGAGTTATATAGAAGTGAAATTCCGTCAAGCTCAAGCTTCTTCACTAAACCCTAACCCCTGAACAAGTAAGGTTCGGAAACATAAATCCACGTAACAACATTTTGAAGATAAGATCCAAAACGTCAACACATTTTAAATGGACTAGAAAAATGATTCTGATCACTAAACATAATATTATCCCTCCTAAGTATATCAATTTCAAACCATAATGTGAACTGGTTCTTTAAAAGCATAAATATAGCATGTAATTAAAACTTTACTACTCCAACCCATATCCAGGGGTCCATCAATCAAAGCGCAAGAAGCTGGTTCCAACAGTGTCTTCCCTTAGGCCACAAGTGTGCTGGCAGTAGTCGACTCGCTGCAAAAGCAAAAGCACATTAAGGTTTACATGTTACAACCAACCTCTAGATCAAGAGAGTTGAGAAATAAGAATGGTGAAGGAACAGTTTTCATGCATGTTGGAGGCCGTTTTATAAGAGAGAATGCCTCTAATAACCGTGATTTATACATGTCAAGGAATATCAAAAGGAAGTAGGGATAGGAATACACACTATTTCCAGACGGGTGGAAGCTTCTTTGTCTTCTTATAATAGCGGGCAAGGCGATGGATTCTGCTCTCAACCAGGATCAACCGGAACTTGGAATCCTTGTCTTTGCGGTTCCTCTCAAGATGCTTTCTGATGGCAACAGCTTTCTTAATCAGGTGGTACAAATCTTCGGGAATTTCAGGAGCGAGACCTGACAATTAACAAATGGATGAGTCGAATGTTTGTCTTCGCATCAGAGGATTAAAGCAACATAAGATGACGACAATGAAGTTATACCATGGGCTTTCAGTATCCGCAAAATCTTGCTGCCCGTAACACTCTTCACCTGAGCAATCCCATGTGAATCACGGAGAATGACACCAATTTGAGATGGGGTCAAACCCTTCTTCACAAACTTGCAAATGTTCTCCTCCACCTAAAAGATGAAATACAATATTAATGAATATTGCCTAAAAAGTGTACAACCTACATACTCCGTTTAAGGAAAGAATGAACTAAAAAAATTAAGGGTTTTGCAGCTCAACATTTCAGGGATGTAACCCAGAAAAGAAAGGCCTTAAGAACATTAACGAGAAACCATTAGAAACAGTTCAGTAAATGATGAATTAACAACTATTAACACTCCATCCATTTAGCACTAAAATTTCTGGCAACACTAGTGGAATATATAAACCAGACTAATATGAACTGGAAAGTAAGATACCCGAAACTTGAAACAACTTGAACTATATATACCTCACAAAATGATAGATTTAATCCACCAGAATAAATGGTCATTATAATTCTACATCCCCAAAATATAGAAATATTATTGTGAAATAACTAACCTTAAATGTTAACTACTGAAAAATTTCTCCCAACAGCCTTCAGTTTTTTTTTTTTTTAAAAGGATAATCACAAGGAGAATTCGTAGTTTGCAAGGAAAACCTTGGAAGGTGATAATTCAACATATCTGCGGGGAAGGTAATCAAGTTGCAGACTCCTTGGCGGATTCTGCTTATAATATGGCTTTAGGGATTCATGTTTTTCAAGTACCACCTGTTAGTATATTACTGAGTTACTTTTAGCTGATGTAAATGGAGCTCGGTTTCATCGAGGCTCATGATGTGGATGGTTGATTTATTTCCTTTTAAGCAGCCGTCGATTTTTCACTTAATCATATCTTTTGTTATTTTTACTACTTAAACCCTGAAAATTTCACGAAGCGACCGGCTTAAAACCCTAAAGATAAAACTTCACACTTTAAGCAGAGTATACCGTTGTATTGTAATCAATAAGTATAACCATTTTCGGTACAAATTAGTGAAACTTCCATTGATGATAATATCTGGTTCTTCTCTGCTATATAGTAATCAAACGGGTATTGAGAATTCAATTATTCAAATATAAAGAGCAACTTCATTATATATAATAGAACATAATTCGGCTCATAAATTTGAAGATAAATAATCCAAATTTATTCTTTTAAAAAAAGCACGGTTAAAACAAGCGACTCACATCTTGAGAGGAGATCTTGAGCCAACTAGGTGGAGTTCTTTTGTACGGAAGAGCAGATGCGGAAATACCCTTACTGCAAAGAACAATAAAATCATGAAGCAGCTACAAAAATATAGATCATTCAATCAAAGTAAAGTTTTTCAGAGGGAAATTTGAATGAAGAGTGGGAGCAAATACAAACCCTCGGCTATGCATACGACCCATGGCGACAGAGTTTCGAGCTTTACGGCTGCTTCTCTCTCGGTCAATTAACCTCTGCTCCTTTCTTGCTTGCTTTTAGCAAAGAAAGTAGTAAAGGAGGCTGGGGCTAGGGTTTTCATTCTGGTCCTTTGCTAGTAACCTATTGGGCCTTTGACCGTGGCGGTTCTCTGGTTCAGTTTTTATGTACTGGACATTTCCTACATATTGGGCCTACTAATTTTTTTGGTTAGTGAGTTTCTTTATAAGTATCATCTATGTTGTGTATTGTTGAACCATTTAAAAAATACAATCACAAATTTAATCTCTCACATTTATCACTTTTATCAATTTCGTCTTTTTTTTTTTAAATCATTTTGCAAACAATTAACTCAACTATTAAAATTTTAATTGTATCAACATGACAGCTAGTACATGTATACTTCATTAGTTAATGAAAAAAAATATTTTTATTGATATTAAATTATGATTGACATCGAATTTTAAATTCGAATAATTTTCTTTTCTCCCTTTATATATATATATATATTGTTAAAATGGTGATAATAAATTATTATTAAGGATAGATTTAGATGAATAATATATTTACCAATAATTAGTGTAAAAATAATAATAGTGATAAAACTAAATATTATAACATAAAATAAAAAATAAATTAAACATATCGTACTACATCCAATCCTCCGTTCAAACCCAATTTTTTTAAGTACACAAAACAAATAGTATTAAGGGGAGAAAGAAATTAAGGTTGATTGTTTGATATGTAGAAATAACAAAAGACGTTGGTAAGAAGGGAATGGCCCATTGGCTCTTTGAATTGTGCGATGTCCTTGGCACAGTGGATGTTGTTGTTCACATGACCTGAAAAAGGGAATAGTATTAATAAAAAAATAAGAGTTGAATCTTTAAATAAAACTGTCTTGTCTTGTCTCCTCCACAAAGCCATTCTATACTTATATTTTAATGGACACCCATTTCACTTAGTTTTTTTTTACTAGGATAAAAAACCTCCAGAATATTATATTTTGATTTTGAATTTTATTCGGTTTCATTTTCAGCTCACAAATTAGAAATTTGAAAATAATTTAAAAATATTGTATAAAATATTTAATATTTTAAGGTGAATAATTTTATGAGTGAAGTAAAGCCACTCCACAAATAGGTTTAAGATAATGTCAAATATTTTTTTAATCATATTTTAAAAATAAATTATATCAAACTAATTCCGCTTCACTCTCACAGTGTAAAAGATAATTGTCCATATTTTAATATTTTAGAAACTAAAAAAATAAATCCCATCCGAATTAGTTAAATTCACTTTGGTTTGATTTAGTTGATATGTGGGTTTTTTTTTTTTACATAGTAATCGCATTTATTCTTTCCAAAATTAACCCAAATCAAACTATTATCACCCTAAGGATAAAACTAAAATAAGAAAAATTCCAACCGTAAATATAATGATAATTTGAATAAGAATATATCAATTCTTAGTTCGATTATATCAATTTGTCCAACCACTTTATCTAGTTTAATTGAATAAATTAATTAAAAAACAGTTCAATCTATTCTATGGACCGGTTCAATTGGTTCATGAATTAATCTATCTAAACTCTTACTTCAAACTGATAGTTTAAGTAATTTTTCTAATTTAATTGATTTGACTAATCTAAATATAAAAACAATACTAAATTGATAAATTAAAGTAACTAAATATAAAGCTTACTCATAACGCAGAAATTAATAAAGAAATTTAGCTAATAATAATAAGGGAGAAAAAGAAAAGAGAAAGGTGGACTAAAAACAAAAACCTGAAAAGATGTTTAGGGTTTAATTAAAAACAAAAGATGGTTGAAAGGCCAGAGACACCGCACCCTCTACTTCCCTATTTAGTCATGCACTGAACAGTCCCAATTCAAAAGGAGTGGGGGGGTGTTTCATGGGTATAATTAATAAAAAGACTAAGAGACAGAGATTTGTCTTTGTCTAGCATTATTTGCTTCAACCTAGGCGGTTGTTGCACTTACATTAGAATCCACTGTTCCAATATTTACAGGCTTTTCTTTTTGAAACTTCCACTTGTCTCCTTCATGTGTCTTGTTACCATTGTTTGTCCAAGGAGAATCAAAGGTACCCTTGAAAATAGTTGTGCCATTTTCAAATTTTAGAAAGGAACTGAGCAAAAGTATAATTAAAAAGCTGGGAAAAAAAAAAAGGGTTACAAAGATTTTATGCGTGGGTTTTAAATGATAGTAAGAATGGGAAAGAAAATGAAAGTATGATTTTGGTGACACAGAAATCTGACAACACAAAGTCATAAATTCAATCATGATTGGCCAATATCCCCATTTTGGGTTTTTCTTTTTCCAGAATGTGAAATGATGATAAAAAAGCCTCAATGTAGCAAAAAAGATTTGGAATTTGAAATACCACCCAAACAAAATACTGTATTTTGAATTTCACTTGAATAGTGCCTATTTACTAGAAGAGTATTTTTAAAATAAATCAATAAATGAAATTTTAGTTTAGCATCACTCAACATTCAACAATGAGGTGAGCAAGAGGTCAGTCATGGACCATGTTTGTCCTACATCTGGAGAGTGAGTACTGAGAAATATGATAATAAAAATAGGTCCCCACATAACTGTGTTCAAATTTGATTTTGAGAATTATCAAAAAAAAAAAAATCGAGATATTTAATTCAATAAAATTGATTTGAGATTCACCTTAAACTGGACATTGGAGGTTCATAATCAAAGGTTATCCAACGATTTATTCTACACAATGAAATGGAAAAGGGAAAACATCCAAGGAAGCAATGTATGATGGTTTTTTTACTTGGTCAAATTATGATTTTTTTTGTCTCTCTACAATAATTTACTTATGGGTATAGTTTGTTTTTTTTTTACTTGAATTTGATATAATTCTATCTTTTTACTTTTTACCGATGTTATGCTTTAGTTCAAATAATTAATGTTTTGATTAAGTTGATAAAAAATTAGAGTTCTAATGCTCTCAGAGAATTAAGGCTAGAGGGTTTGCAGATAGAATTTGGGTTCTTTGGAATGATTCTATGAGGGTTGGAGTTGTTTATAATCATTTTCGATTCATGCATGTTCGGATTCGACATATCGATTCAATGAAGAATTTTGTATTCTCTATCATCCATGGATGCCCATAGGCATTTAAGAGGAAATGGTTGTGGGAGGATTTAAAGTCAGTAGTTGATGGTGTTGGAGAATTTGAGTGGAAATAATAGATTTAGAAACAATATGGAATTAAAACAGTAGACTTTGAGGCACGGATGACGCTTTCTAAAGAGAACAATTTGCCCCCACATAAAGTTGCTAAAGGGTTAAGACAAAGGTCCTCCTAGGATACAATGAAGCTTGTTGAATTCCTTCGATTAGCAAAATCAAGGAATTCCTTAACTCCTACTCTAATTTCTGAAATTGGATTGATTGTAATAATAAACTTTTTGAGCACCATAGCCCCTCTATTTATATGCACTCCATGGACATTATTGAAGAGCCATAGCCCTTTGTATTGGACATACTTCTCAGAAGAAACATGTCCCATGGAAATCAAATGTATCCATTAGATGAATGAATCATCACTTTCTAATCTAAATAAGTGCTCATGAATTGCACTAAGTGATCCATTAATGATATCTAATGAATTTGCAATCTACAATTTTCAACAGTCCCCTACTAGATTGCTGTTTCCAAAAAATAAGTACACAACGATCGTGCATAAAGAAGTGTAACAACCCGTTTTCAATGGTGTTGGAAACAGTAGTTTCAGGATCACAATTCCGACAATAGAGTCAGTAAATATTATTAATTTAATATTTACGAGTAGTTACTAATGTCATACTAAATATTCTTTAAGAAATGATTTAATTGCTATTTTTGTCCTTTGGCTAATTAAAAGTCTATAGCGATAAGACTTTTACAATTTAGTCCCTATACTTTAATTATGCAATTAGTAGGAAAAAATGAAGGATCAAACTCTAATAAACTTTTATACTAACTCCATAAATATTTATTTTTAATTTTTATGGACCTGACTTACGAAAATGGAGTTTCAAAATCACATTTTCGACGCCACTGAAAATCGAATTGTTACAAATGAGAACGGCAAAAGAGAAATAAGTTGCATGAATTACTATACATAGTAAATACATTTTCTCGAAAAGTAACAAGAGATGACTTAGAAACTAATTTAACCATTTGGGATTATTATTTAATTAATTGTGACTAAATAATTAAAGTTTAAAGTGAAAATTAAATTAATTAATCATCGTAATTTTACTAAATAGGACAATTAAATTTATTTACTCGTACATCTTAATAGAATAGTTGTAATGATTCTGACGAGATTAGAATTGGATTGAGAAAATAATTTAATTGAATTAATTAATTTTGATTAGATAAATAGTATTTTGAGAATAATAAACTAGTTATTGGGTTGAATATTTATATGAGCTTGATTTAATTAAAAATTAAAATCTGATTGTACATATAATTGTACCAATAAATGAGAGGCTCAACTAAACCCCATAGAAGATAGGGTGGGCAACACATTGGGTTTGGGATACCAGAATGTGCTACCTGTAACACCCCTAACCCCTCTCTATCGTCAGGTTAGGGTTACGAGCATTACTAGCAAATCAAAACAAATAATCAATCATAATTAAACATGTAAGCTAGTCATTAACATTTTAATACACAAGGGCAGGTCACGACAATCTAATACTTTCATACTAGAATCTTAAACAATCGAATAACGAATCATGCTATGCAATGCTAAACTTGGTCTTTCACTATCTACACTCTTATCACTATTTATCTCTTCTTGAATGCTAGAAATTGGTTATATACAAGACTATTCCAATTATTAGCATCAAAGTATTGGTCCATACTCCGACTATTTTTTTTATCTTCGATAATGTTAGTAGAATGCACTAATTTAGGTTTGCTAATCCCTTCCAATTCAGAGTAAAAGTTACTCTTACAACCCCTATTTTGAGTCTATGGGACCCTAAAAATATTTTAAAAATAGACATGGACTAATTTGAAACAATTTTAAAAGTTTTGGGCCATTTTCAAAAATTCCTAAAAATAGGGGACACGCGGCTGTATTGCCAAGCCGTGTGGAATGCCCCGGGCCGTGTGACTTTTGAAGTTGGGACATACGGTCATGTCTCAGCCCGTGTAACTCATTGACTTCGGTCACACGCCTGTGTGACACACAGCCGTGTGCACCTAAAAGTACATTAAAACTTAAGTTTACCATTTCCTATTTGCTTGAACATTAAGCAACTCATTTACCAATCATTTAACCTACTCAAAACATGATTAAGCATGCTTAAAACAAGCACAGACAATCTATTTTAAGTGCCTAACTAATGTACCCTCATTGGTACCACAATTTATATCATCAAACACACTAGCAAGCAATCAACCCTTCAAGCTTTCCTTCATGCTAAATTTCACCATAATTGGACCAACACTTAGCTACTTAAGCTACTAAACTTTGAACTAACACATACCAAAGTATTGAGTTAAGCTATTATATCAACATAGCCTCATTCACTACCAAAGTATAACTCAATGGTATTTCTATAATCTAAACAATTTAACTTGATATGAGTAATCAAAGTGTGAGAATGTAACAAGAAATATTATGCACTTATAATGTAACAAGAAATATTATGCACTTATGTTTCAAATCAATAGTACAAAATTTCTCATTCTTTATTACATCCTCTAAATTCCATATGTTAATATATATATATATATATATATCAAAGGCATTTCACATAGCATTTGAATATTTCAACTCATGCAATGGCATGATTCATCTCTTTTTATCAATACTTGAATTCATTTCAAGTTTCACATTACATTTCATCATTTCATATTACATTTCTCATCTCATATTCATTCATCATCTTTGCCATTTTAATATCAATCACATAAATTATTATTTTACTTTCCCCTCTTAACACGACTCGGATTCGGACGGATACACGAATCCAACCAACACACCAGTTTGGCACCTAGTGCCTCATTGGATAAATCTAGAGTAATAACTGCGCCCAACGCTATATAATTTGACACCTAATGTCTCATTGGTTAAACCAAAGCAAATTGGCACCCAATGCCTCATCGACTCGAGGTCGAAGTAATCCTTGAACTCTTCATATCTTATGGCATGCCATCTATATCCGACTCAGCCAGATACAGTTAATAGGGTTTCATTTCACTTTTCAACACAACCAATGTCTCAATTTCACATATATACACATTATCACATATATACATATATTCCATATATACACATTATCACATATATACATATATTCAATTCAATCTTCATATTTTCAATAAATTCATAATATTCCAAATCAATCCATTCCAATCGACTATGAATTCAATTCAATCTCAAAGTATAAAAGTACTCACCTCAAATGTTTACCATATGCAACAATTCAAAATGCAATAATTTATAACTTAGTTCAGATTATAGAAACACAAACTGTGAATTCTGAGCTATTCGGCGTCGATTTTATCCTTCCCTTTTTTACTCGAGGATTCCAGTATGACGTTAGCTACGAAATAAAACAATTAAATCACATTAATATTACACATTTCAATTTCACATTAAATTTTAATTTTCACATTATATTTTGCTTATTCTTCAGTTTAGTCCCTAAACCGAGACTAGTTTTTAACTTTCACATTTAAATTTATATTTTTATACTAATTTCACTCTAAACTATATTTAGCTTCCTCTTTTCCAATTCGACCTCTTAATTTCAAAATTTTTATAATTTAGTTCCTATTTCTCAAAATCAACAGTTTATTCCATAATTTAGCCCGTTTCCATTTCTAACTTAAAAATCTATCTATTTAATCCCTATTACTTAAACTATTCAACAATGTCAACATTTAAAATCTTGACCAATACTAAAAATTACAACATGGGTCAGGTAGCCCTAAGTACCGAAATTCTAAAAGCGTAAAAATTACAAAAAAAAATAACTAAATTACACTAATCAATTTAGATTTGAACCCTTATGTCCCTTAGCCGTGGACCCTTTCTCTCATTTCTTTCTTTCTTTTCCTTTTCTATGTTTTGTAATTTGCATGCATTCATCTCTTTCTATTTCATTTAATTTTTTTTTCATTTTTTTATTATTACTTAATAATATATATATATATAATATACACATGTTTGTTATTTAGCCCATGGCCGAACACTTATACACAAAAATTAATTAAGTGGCACAATTGCTACTTTAGTCCCTTTAGTTTATTTCAATTATAATTCAATTTTTAACCTTTACGTGATTTAATCCCTGTACCTTAATAACTCATAATTTCTTGAAATTTACTAATCCAAAAATTAATTAACTACTAAGCTAGCCTCAATATTTAAATCAACTATTTACGAGTCCGTTTTACGAGTATGAAATCCCAGAAATATACTTTTCGACATCCTTAACTATCGGATTGTTACACTACCCACTAGGTAAAATCCTAAGGGGATTTTAAATTTTAATTAAAATATTATTTTCACCTCTCTTACCATTGTAATAGAACTCTTGTGATTTTTTTTTCTATATATAGGGTTTATGGGGTAGCGAATTACACACATCATTGATATGTGAATACATTGCTAAAATTTAGGAAAGTTTTAAGCTACAAATAAATTTTATTTTTCATAGTACTCGTGATAGTGGATTCGGTTTTGGTCTCATAAAGAAAGTAAACTTTTCCCATTGAAAAGTTTTATTTTTCATTGTATTCGGTTAGTGGTAAGAGCGTACTCTTTTAACAACCAGAGGTTCAAAAATAGCAGAGAAAATCATTTGATATAAAGTAAAAATTCGACAAGTCTCTCTAGTCATGAAATATATGTATTAAACTTGAATTTTTTTTACCATAAATAACACAATAAAAGTTCGAGTTTTATAATAATATTAAATATTCGTTCAGCAACAAAACGCTTTTCATAATAAAATTTTCCAACAAACTCCTCTCATGTACATATGAATAAGACATAGGTTGTTAATAAAGTCATTGAAAGAACCAATTTGTCTATGCTAAACAGGAATTTAGGAAGAACAAATAAAGTTCATTAGAGCATGGACTATTGTCAACTTTCTTAGACCTTCGACAGTTCTAGAAGAGGACATTCATATTTTAGGCAACAACAACAATAAGATCAAGGCACATGTCACCTCAGACTCGCGAAACATATATGAAATTTCAACCAAATGATAGTCCACAGTTCGAAATACATCTCTTCAGATAACCAGAAGCACATGAAATGTAAAAGATCAAACAGAGAAACACCCGTAAAAACCCAAGCACAAAACTAATCGCAAAAGATCACAATACCTAAATGGTACAATAGTAACAACTAATGTGATTGACTGACTAGGTAAAATAAACCATGAGAATGGAGAATCAAAATACACATAAAGAGAGGAAGAGAAGCCCATAAATTCAAAGGGATCCCGAGTCTCAATAGCAAAATCTGACCCTAAAGATGATTGTAACGGGCGCAAATTAAAAAGAAAACCGCGCACATCAACGCACCAGCAAGATGAACATAACATGCCATGGAAGAAGAAAAAGGACAAGCTCCCTTTGAAAGATTACTTTTTGACTTTTCCTTTTCAACATGAAAACAGAAACAAGGCATTACAAAAATAATTTTGTGAATGAAATCATACCAATATGTAGATCCAGCTGTTGCGGTATGGGTGGGCAGCTTCAGCTTTCCCAAAACCCCATCATTCCATCGATAACAATTATCAAGGGATGAAAATGACCATCCCCTAACTTTACAAAAAAAGTAGCAGGCTTTTCGTTTTTAATCTCAGTTTACAGCTAATCGTACTAGTATCTTCTATCATCAATCATCTTCATTTCCTTTTTATATAATCACTCCTACTCCCCACTGCTCCAACGCTTTACTCAAAATTGTCACCACATATATAGCTCACTATACATTTTCAAATGTTTTTAGCTTACCTCTCTACTCTCCAATGTTAACAAACCCTAAACAATTATTCTATTAGAATCACACACACACACACACACACACACACGACAGCATCGTAAACTCAATATTGATTTAGAGTTTCCATGAATGAATAGAAGAAGTTTCCTTTTCCTTTCCCTTGCACTTTCTCCACCTGATTTGGAGAATAATGTTAATTAATGTTAAAAACAATTTGAAAATTAAAAATAATGTAAATATTTAATTTTTGGTGGGGCTTTGAGGACAGATAATTCACTGAATTAGACTGTTAAAAGTCATAGAAAGTATTGACTGATGTGAGCCACATTTCAAATCCCTTACCTAACAAAAACAGCATCCTATAAAAATATATTTCATTAATTTTCTGCAGAAAAAAAAAGAGTTAAATTTTAAAATAAAATAATATAAATTTTTTATCTGCACGATTCCCATTAAACTTGAACTTAAGCCCATCATCTATAACAAGTTCGAATCTTACACTGAAACTGGTTTTTCCCACTCTCTTTCCTTCCCATTTTCTTCCATCCCAACATGTCCCTCTTTCTTCTCTTCCTCCTCTCTCTCCTCCCCCTCTCTCTCTCTTCACCAACTGAACTTGACCTTCTCCTCCAAATCAAAGCCTCCTTGGACCCTGACAACCGCTTCTTGTCTTCCTGGACGCCTTACTCCGACCACTGTAGCACCGGTTCATTCGATGGGGTCGCATGCAACGGACAAGGCCGCGTTGTCAACATTTCGCTGCAAGGGAAAGGTCTCTCCGGTCAGATACCGCCGGCTCTTGGTGGACTCAAGAGCTTGACCGGTTTGTACCTGCATTTCAACGCGTTGAGTGGGGAGATACCCAAGGAGATCGTTTCTCTGAGTCAACTCACCGATTTGTATCTCAATGTCAATAACTTGTCCGGAGAGATTCCTCCTCATATTGGCAACTTGACTAATCTTCAAGGTGTTCAGAAAACTCTTTTTTTTTTTTTACTTTAAATGTATGTGTGTGTTATGTATATTCTATAGATCTGTTTCCTTATAGGATCCATATAGAAATTAAAGGATTCGATAGAAAAATTTTCATGATAATTAACATTGGGTTCTTCTGGTTACAGTTCTTCAGCTGTGTTACAATAGGTTGACTGGGGGTTTACCAACGCAGTTAGGATCTCTACATAAGCTTACTGTTCTTGCTTTGCAAGATAATCGACTCACTGGTGCAATCCCTGCAAGTTTGGGGGATTTGGGGATGTTAACGAGGCTGGACTTGAGCTTTAATAACCTTTTCGGTTCGGTACCAGTGAAGTTAGCCAATGCTCCAATGCTCAAAGTGTTGGACATCCGCAACAACACCTTATCTGGCAATGTCCCACCAGGTGATATACTCACTCTACTGTCTTTCTTTACACTGATTCTTAAAATTGTGTGGTGCCTTCATGTGCTTAAATCAGTATCTTTGTGGATGAAATGCAGTTTTGAAGAGGCTGCATGCTGGGTTCCAATACGAAAACAATCTTGGTTTGTGTGGTGTTGGGTTTCCTAACTTGAAAGATTGTGCGGATTCGAGTAAGATATATAGAAGCAGACCTGAACCATTCAAACCCAATGGCCTTAACCAAAAGAATATCCCGGAGTCTGCTGATTTACCAACTGAATGCAGCAAAGCTAACTGCTCGAGTCCATCCGGTAGTACAAAAATCGGTGTGGTCTCCGGCATTGTTGGCGTTGCTCTTGTGTTGACAGTTGCAGCACTTTTTACTTTCGCATGGTACCGTAGGAGAAAACAGAAAATCGGGAGTGCTTTCGATAGTTCAGATAGTCGGCTTAGCACGGACCAGGTCAAGGAGGTTAACAGGAGAAGTGCCTCGCCCCTAATTAGTTTAGAGTATTCTAGTGGTTGGGATCCTTTAGACAAAGGTAGGAGTGGGAATGGGTTTTCCCAGGAAGTTTTTGAGAGCTTTATGTTCAATTTAGAGGAAGTAAAGCGTGCGACTCAGTGTTTCTCGGAAACAAATTTGTTGGGGAAGAGTAATTTCTCAGCCATCTATAAGGGCTCCTTAAGAGATAGTTCTGCTGTTGTAGTAAAATGCATTGCCAAGACAAGCTGCAAGTCCGATGAATCTGAGTTTCTGCAAGGTCTCAAGATATTGACTTCATTGAAACACGAAAATCTAGTGAGGTTGAGAGGCTTTTGTTGTTCAAAGGGCAGGGGTGAGTGTTTTCTCATCTATGATTATGTCCCAAATGGAAATCTGTTGCAGTATCTTGATGTAAAGCAGGGAAATGGAAAGGTTCTTGAATGGTCCACCAGGATTTCCATCATATATGGCATTGCCAAAGGTCAGTTTATCTTAAATATGTGAATGTTTATGTAAATATTCTATTAAAGCAGTTTATTGGAACAATTGCATGTTTTATGCTTGCAGGTATTCGGTATTTACATGAAAGCAGAGGAAGCAAACAGGCTCTCGTTCACCAGAATTTATCTGCAGAGAAAGTGCTTATAGACAACCGATCCAATCCCTTGCTCTTGGATTCCGGCCTGCACAAACTCGTTGCAGACGATATTGTCTTCTCTACGCTCAAGGCTAGTGCTGCAATGGGATACCTCGCTCCGGAATACACTACAACTGGCCGTTTCACCGAAAAAAGCGATGTGTATGCATTTGGTATGATTGTATTTCAGATACTAAGTGGAAAGCGAAAAATCACCCAACAGATCCGCCACGCTGCCGAGACGTCAAAAGTTGAAGATCTTATCGACATGAATCTTGAAGGAAAGTACTCAGATTCTGAAGCCACTAGACTTGGTAGAATTGCACTTCTTTGCATCCATGAATCTCCTTACCACAGGCCATCCATTGACAATGTGATACAAGAATTGAGTGCATTAATGAGCAGCTGTTGAAGTTCTTTAGAGTTATTACCTCAACTTTCAAGTGACCCAAGGCAGGAATTAGGCTATTACTAACCTCTGGTTGATGCCATAACGTAAGCACTAGTTTTACTGATCTCATCTAACAGCTTTGTCCTTTACTAAGGATTTGGAACTCTGTCAGTGTATCTATGTTTCAAGTATTGTATCATTTCGTTGCAATTGATGTAAAAGAACCAAAGGTAGATGAACCTGCCTGCCTTTCAAATGAATCAATTTGAATGAAATAAGGCTGTTTTCTGTACTAACTTTTTAATGGTCTCAAGTCTTCCAAGTTCCAGTCATGGCTACACATATGAAGGTAACATATGGAGATAGAAATGACCTTATATATTCATATTGTTTTTATACCTGTACAAGAAAATGTTGAATATATACCTGTATGGGACACTCATACCCTAGTGTAACATAGGCGTGGAATTAAGGGATGGATAAGACAATTCTGGGGACTGCTTATTCTTTCCTTTTTAAAGAAACGACAATTGAACTTTTATGCACAAGTTGCTAAGAGAAATGGAGGAATGTTATCGTTTTTTACTCCATTCCAGGACTGAAACATGTTGCACCAGCACGTGAAATCGTTGGAAAATGACCCCAAAGAGTGTAAAAATATATACTAACAATGTGGTGGGCAAATGTTGCAGGCAGGCACTAGCAGCAGAAATAGCCAACTAGCTTATGGACAAAGACTGAGTCCAAAGCAACGCCACTGCTCAAAAACTTTTTGAATAGTAATGGTGATTCTGCAAAAACTTATGAAATCAGTGACAGGCCCTTTCAGTGTATATTGTGATTGGATAATCATAAAGTTGTGATGAAAAATTGCAGGTGAAATGGCTGAGGGACCAGAAAGACTTCATGTCCATGGGAAAACTGAAAGCCAATTCACTCAAGCCATGAATTACTAACAGTAACCCATCGATTTCAGTACTCGAATCATCCTTTATCTTCTATACCCAGAAGTCGTATTTGGCTTTGAGCCACTGTATCCAAACTTAAGAGGGATACCGATGGCATTAAAGCCCATACAGAACCCTACTCAACCCGATTTGGCACATTTTTTGGATTAAAATATGCTTAGATCAATGTATTTTTCATACTTTTAAAATTTAAGCTTCCTACTTTTATTTGAAGGAATTTAATCCTTCTATTTTTCAGATTTAAAAATATAAATTTTTATTATTAACACTATTAAAATTCTTTATTATTTTGTTAAATTCATGTTCATTACGTCATTTTTCTTGTTACATGATTACTAAGTGAGTATTTATTTATTTCAAGATATCACACCAGTAAATTTAACAAAAGAATTTTAATGGTGTTAATTATTGGATTCAAATTTTGGAATATGAATAGTAGGACTAAATTCTAAATGTAGGAATAGTACAAGGACTTGAACTCTATTTTAACCTTTTTTTTTCAACATATAGATTCTATTAAATAAAGAATAGTACTTGGTGGCCCGAAGGCCCATAAGGCATAGGCCCAAGAAGCCTGAAAAAAAAGAAAGCCCAAAGGTCATAAACCCTAGCCCAACTCAATAGGAACTTAAAGCCCACAAGGAACTCTAGCTCATAGGAACAAACTATCAAGGGTTAGGGAGGGGTCGCTATCACCGTTGTTAGAATGAACGCCTTTGACTGGGGAGACTATTTTCCAACAAATGAAGGACCTGAAACACCAAGAACCGACCGAACGAAAAACAAGATCCTGGGCAAACTGTCTAATTTGACTTCAATTACTAAATTGACTGGCTTCTTCATGCCATCCCATTCCAACCGAAAAATCAAAGAGTGACTAGGGTACCTCGAGGAAAAAGGCTAAAGCAAAGGTGAAATCATCGAAGCCTAAATCAAATGGTTTATTAGAGGGGAGTTTGAAAGGACTTAGGAAAGCGCCACCACTTGAGGGGGGGGAGAAGGAGAGCCAACTTGACAACAAGGAGTGACTGACAACACATAGAAACTCTCCAAGATCGTTTGGTGGAAAGAAAATAAAAAGGAACAAAGGAGAAACCTTCTAAGAGGGAGAAGCCAAGTGAAAACCCTTAAGACAAAAGTTATTAATCTGATCAATTGTTGGAAAAATATAAATAATAAAATAATCACTGTGCCATGGAAGAACCATTGCCTTAGAAGCAAATTTATCCTAATTAGTGGTATCGAGTAATGGACATCGCCCCTAGGTTAACACATTACTTTTATATTTGTACATCCGAATAAAAAAGTGGAACAATGATTGGAATTGCTCTTCTCAAAGGAATTAAACACTCGATCGGAAGAAGTGACTAAAAGAAAGAAGGTAAATAAGTAAAGGAAAGAAAAATGATTTCTCTCTCTTTTTTTTTTTGTAAAATGAGAAAGAGGACCTGCTATTTATTTTGTTTCTTGAAGGGCAAAACGGTAAGATTTCACAAATGGTGCAACTGAAAGAAGTTGAATAGATTTTCCGTAACTGATTAGATTCTCTGAAAAAAATATTTCTATTTACATAAAATAAAAAATTATCCAAACATGTTACCATGGACCAAACCAAGCAAATGATAACAACGCTCATGTGTTTCTATTTACATAAAATAAAAAATTATCCAAACATGTTACCATGGACCAAACCAAGCAAATGATAACAACGCTCATGTGTTGGACCTTAGCTTTAATTACTCAATAAAGGTAAGAAGTAAGATTATATTTAAACCCTCTTAGAAGCCTTTTCCCAGCCAATGTGGGACTACCCTTTTCTTTTGCATTACCAACAGTCTTCAAGCCAGAAAAAGAAGTGGCCGGTGAGGACAACAAAGTGGTGATGGAAAAAAGAAAGAAAGAGAGGAGTGGAGGGAGAAAGGGGTGATGTCAACGAGGAGGTTGTGGCATTAATGGCACAGGACACTAATTGCCAGAAGGAGATATGAAAGAGGGAGAAGAAAAAAAGGAAGAAGAGAGAGGAAGGGAGGGGAGGAAAAGATATGTAGGGGAGAGTGGACAAAGACAAAGCGGGAAATGAAAATACTTGCGATTGGCCTTTGGGCCAGTGACAAACTAGATAAGGGTAGGTGGGAATTAGGCTAAACTTTTAGGGGTTTCCACAGGAGAGAGAAAATATTTATTTTAGCTAAAGTCGATACTCGATGCACCCTATTTACTTGATTACTATGCATTAATTCTTATTTAATATAATTATACATATGAAATTTATATTATTTTTCATATATGCATATATAAAATTTTGATTCTGTTTCAATTGTATGTATTTAAAGAAAATAAATAAATTTATTTATTTTCATATTTGATTAGCATAATTGTTTGTGTATGTAATATCGAACATAAAATGGTGCTAATTTGATAATGTTGTTAGCCATTTTTGAAAATTGAATCAAATTAAAATTTCATATGTAATTTTGATATTTACTCGAAAAAGAAATGGCTAAGATGCTGATAAAATTAAGGGTTTAATTTTGCTCTCAATCCCTATATTCTTTGCACATTTAAAATTTAGCCGTTCTAGTTATAATGCTGTGAATTCAATCCCTATAAGATTATCAATTAGAATTCAATTTCTTTGATGTAAGCAAAGTTCCAAGGACTTTAAATTACCATCTAACTATTTAATATATATATATATATAAAATCCAATTTCTTTGATAGAATTCTCAATTAAATTTTATTTATTATATCAAATAAGTAAGAACACTAAAATTTCGAAATTAAAAAAAAAATTAAAATATGTTGACAACATAGGGACCGATAGCACTAGGATGATCTATTTTTATTTATTTATAATATAAAAAAATCAGCGCATATTAAATAAGAAAAATTACCGTCGTTAAAGTTGGAATTTTAACCTAAAAATAATTGAATTACCTAATTAAACCAACAGATAAAAACTATGAACCTTTATTATTGTTAGAGATCGACCTGATTAAACAATAAGTAAAAAATAACGGAAGAAATTGAGAAATTGAACACACGAATTTAACGTAAAAAAACTCCTTCAAAGAGGATAAAAATCTACGGGCAAATATAATTTTACTATAATTATAAAAGAACGAAGAGTACAAAAGATGGAGGGAAAAACTAAACCCCGATCGCAAACCCGAAAATAAAGAACTCTCCAAACGTAAACACAAAATTCTCTAAATATGTTATGAGTTCTAATATCTAATGAGTGTATTTTCTAAGGTTGTAAAAGAGCCTTTTTGCAGACTAAATTCATAGATCAAATAATAATAAAATAATGTAGACTAATCACAGTATAATTGAAATAAATAAAAAAAATTAATTATTAAAATTAACTGAAATGGGAGTGATGCTTAACAATTACAATGTGATTTAAGTCCTAAAAATAGGTAGAGCAACGCTTCAACTCTTAATAATAACAACTTTTTCAAAATCTTAAAAAATTCAAATTAAATTATTTCAATACGAAATGTTTAGCTGCAGTACTGGTTCATGGTACAGACACAATTTGGTGAAGGAATATGCCTTTATAGTTGTTGGGAATTTATGTAAATAATGCAGCACGTTGAAATGGTCCAAAAGAAACAGTTGAAATTTCTCTTTCGAAGGCGATAGCTTTGTCAGTTTTAAACTAGTTTATGATAAGCCAAGCTATTGATTATATGTTTAAAACCCACCACCTTAATCATATTACATATTATATCAGTCCAAAACTTACTTTTACATATTTACTTGGTAGAGGGGGGCATTGACCTGCCAATATCATTGTCATGACATCTTGTATCAATCTAATAATACTGCCAACTTGAGAATATAATAGTTATGATCGTCATGCTCTCTTCTCACCATTATTTTACTTTGCTTGGATTTGCTTTTTTTAGATATTGATGCCTATACTTATCGTACTAATGTATTTTTTTTTTAAACTAATATCTTACACCAACGTCAGGTTTAATACTACTTGAAATTTTATTTTTTAAATTGATATCTGTATTTTTCTGATCCAGAATGATATATGTATTTAACAAAAATTGTATATTTTGGTACCTAAAAAAAAAGATTAACATTTTAGTATTTAATTTGAGTTTGAACTAAATTTGATAGAAATTCATAATTTACTAGTAATATTAGTAACACCACACCAGGTTGCTAATTAGAACAGTAACTACACCACACCAGGGAATCGAAGTGCAAAGCCCGTAGAAAACTATACGTATAATCATATAAAAATACACCCCTCCACTACATCAGGGTCTCCTTAAAGGAATATAATACTTGATGATCCGTAACAAATGCTGGATCCCGATATAATCAATAATGATCTCCACACAACTAATTATCCCGTACTATCATATATACCGTATGAGAGCACATATAATCCTATTGGCATGCCAGTCGTATCCTATCCTTTATTACGTTCACTCAGACATGTTTAGCATGTATAACCATTTGTTTACAATTTAGTCCATATCTCGCCTTTTGTACCAAATCACTAACAATTATAAATTACAATCAAACATATGCATATTCATAATTCAAATGCATAAAATTTAAATACAATCATGTCATATGAAATTATCTGGAAAAATCAACAATTAAGTTAGATCCTCAAGGGCTATTTAATAATTTTGACTTTTCTTCGATTATCTTCAATTTGGTTCAATTCTTGAACTGTCCAATAATTCGGTTTAATTTATCAATTTCAAACATCTTATAACATTCTATTTTAAGCATGAATTAGTTCAATTTTATTTTTCAAATGCCCCTAAAATTTTACATTTTATTTAATTTAGCCCTTAAAATTGAAATTGCAATATCTTACAAATTTGAGCTTTGGTTTCAAAATCAATCTCAATTACATCCTTTTAGGACCCTTTATTATCTATAATTACAGAAATTTCACACCAAATATTCAACCTATGTATTTTGGTCCTTTTGAACAAAACTAACAATTTACAGTTTACAAATTAGTCCATTTTTACATCTAAGCTTAAAATCTAATAATTTAACATCAATTTCATCAAGAAATCATCAATGGAAACTTTCAAAAACTTTAACAATTTTACAAATCGGTACATTGTCTAGCTAAATCAAGCTCCCATGACCTCAAAAACATAAAAATTACAAGAAAATAACTTAATTGAACTTACAATTTAAAGGTCAATTTTTTTGAAGCTTCAAAATGGCTTCTTAGGTTTTCTATATGCTTGTTTGGTGAAGAAAGAAGGAAAAAGATGGCAAAAATGCGCTAACAAGTCTTTATATACTATATTTTAACCTTGATTAATTAATTTAATTAAACTTTAATTAATTAAATAATAAGCCTAATTAACTAAAATTAGTGGGTTATGACATCCACCACCACCTTTTGAAGCCATTAAAATGGTTTAATTATTCATCTAGTCCTTTGGTCATTTGAAAAAATCTATAGTAATAAACTTTTATAACTTTTACAATTTAGTCCTTATGCCTTAATTGACCTTGTAAATATTAATATTTAATATTTACGGGCTTGAACATTAAAAATGGGGTTTTAAAACCATTGTTTCCAACACCATTAAAAAACGAGCTATTACACAAATCAACCCATGGAATATAGAGGATCAATCTAGACTTTGTACTATTTTAGAAATCATATCTTCGATTAATTATGCTTTGATTTTTAATGATTTAATAACTATTTCTAAAGAGTAACTTTGTATTCACTTAGATTCTATGTCAGCAAGCTGAAATTGATATATGCTTTGAGGCTTGTCTAGATTTTGTATGAGAGTTTATTGAATGCATTCTAACCTATTCATTATGGAACTATTTTGTGAGAGAGTACAAATTAAATTGAAAAAATTATTGAGTGTTTATTCCCAAGTTCTCAAGGGGAGGATTTTGGAGGTGAGTGTTCTAGTCTTTAGGTACAAAGGAGAGATCTCTATGCTTGGGGAGTGATAGAGTGTGAATCGCTTGTTGTATTATGGATTAAATATAGTGGAATTACTCATTGAGCTAGGCTTCAAAAACATAGGGAAACCAAACTGCGTAAATAAACCTTTGATGTTCTTTATTTTATTTGCGTAGTGCCAAGCCGTAGTGGCCATTGTTGTCAAGCATTTCCATTGTAATTTTCATTTTAAGCAAACAAGTAACTTAAGGTAGAAATAATTAGTATCAGAGTAAAAGATTAATGTACTTAGTGGTGAAACCTGATTTTTTGTTTGCTAACAATAGAAGGTTTTTCTATTACCTGTCCCCTTATGCTTGAGAATGGTAACTATAACAGCCCGTTTTTAGTCAAATCAGAACTGTAGTTTTGGGACCTCAAATTTGAGGTCAAAATAATTATTTTATTATTATTTTAATTTCTACATCATGTTAGTATGATTTCGTAAAAATTTCGTTAGGAAATTTTATCATTTGAGTGCTCAATTTGATAGAAAGGACTAAATCGCGTAAAGTGTAAAACTTGAGTTCTATTAGCTAAAGGTGTCTAATAGCTATAGAACCTTAAATTGAAGGTCCTTATGTGGTAAATATCCAATTAATATGTTAGTGGATGATAATGGCTTCGCAATTTTGTAATTTGAATTAATTATAAAGGTTAATTAAGTAAATAGGTAATTAATTGATAAATTAATAAAAAAACATTTTTATTTCATTCATCTTCTTCCTAGCCAAAATTTGAAGAAGGAAGAACACATTTAGGGCTTTGAAACATTCGGCTTAATCTCTAGCTTGCATGTAAATGATTTTGACTCAATTTTTAATGATTTCTATGTTTTTGAGATCCTTACAGCTTAATCTAACTAGCGCCGAGACTAATTTGTGAAATTTTTAAAGTTTTAGGATTTTTCCATTGATGAATGTTTATGTATTTTGATGTTTTATGATAGAAAATAAATGGTCGTTGTTAGATAAACAACATTTGTTAAGAGATTTTTGATAAAATTGTCAATTAGGGATTTATTTGTGAAATATGGAAATTTTGTGGTAGAAATGTGAAATAAATGAAAAGTATCGGCTGCTATGATAATAAGGGAAATTCGAATAGCATGGGTAGGGACCTAATTTCATGAATTTGTATTTTTATTGGCTAAGGACTAAATTATAAAGATGTTGAAATATTAGGGGAAAAAGTATAATTTTGCCATAATATATTTTTGGGCTAAATTGAATAGAATGATAATTAAATAAGTTAAATTTGATATTATATAGAACAAGAAAACTGAAGTTTGGATCTAGATCAAGGGAAAAATAAAGTATTGGACTACTCAATCCATTTCGTCATTTTTGTGATCGAGGTAAGTTCGTATGTTAATAAGTATTGATATAATTATATTTTAAATGCTTTATTATTGAATTAATTGTGAATACGACTTTATGGCTACGTTTGACATAGATTCAGCAATATGAAATCCCGGTTGAACCTTAGGAATAGATTAGGATACGAATGACATGTCATTAGGGGTTATGTGTTTGGGTGCTAGTCCTTACGTCCTATCGGTCGCTTCCGTACGTCCTACCAGTGGCTGAGTTATCCGACATGTGTTGCAGATTCTCGTCAGCTTGTGTGAGCAGCACCGTGTAACTACGTCATGACTGTCAGCTTGTGTGAGCAGAGTCGTTGATAGCTCGAGAGTAAGCATTAATGAGATAAGAGATTGAGATAGCTTCGGCTATGTATTTGACACTTAGGGTGCAAGATTCCCGAGTATCCAATATTATTTCGAATGGTTCAATGAGTATATCAAGGATATGAATAAGTATGAGGTTGAAACGAGTTAGTGCAGGTATATAGATGAACCATACAAGCATTAAATCGAAGAAACTTGTAAATTTCATATCTAACCTTGTGAATATGTGATAGATTTTTGGATCAATATGAGTTATATTATGATATTGTTTAACTGCTTAAATTATATATATAAATGGTAAGTTGAGTTTATTACTATACGAACTTACTTAGCTTTAGCTTTCTCTGTTTACCTTTTTGTGTTTTATAGTGAATATCGAAGCTTGCTCAGATTTGGGAGTCGTCAGAGATCTCATCTCACTATCAAGTTATCATTTTGGTACTTTTGAACTTATCTATTTGGTTATATGGCATGTATAGGAGTTCTCGTTGTAACAGTCCTGTTTAGACCCTAGTCGGAATAGTGGTTTTGGGATCACAAATATGAGTCAAAAAAGTATTTTTAATATTATTTTTCATGTTTATAGCATGATATATGATATGTGTGAAAGTTTCGTATAAAAATTTGATCGTTTGTGTGCTTAATTTAGAAAAAAGACCTAATCGCAGAAAATGCAAAAGTTACATTCTATTTTTAAAAGTGCTTAAGTGTTATGGATTTTATAATAAAAGGTCTTTATGATGATATTAGACCATTTGAATGATGGATGGACATAAATGGGCTTGTATTAAGTGATTTTTATATGGTTTAATAAATGTTAAATTAGCAAATGGCTTATTAATGTTATATTAATTAAAATAAAACAAAATGGTGATCATTTTGTTCAAATTTGCACTGAAAATACAAAGAAAAAGAAAAGATAAAAGTTCATACAGAGTTCAGCTATGGTTGAGCTTGACTAATGTATGTATTTTGTTCGGTTTTCGATAATTTTTACGTTTTTGAGATTGTTGCTTAGTAATCTATCAAGCCCATGTCTCAATTTTTGAATTTGATGATGAATTTGAGTTATTCCATTGATGAAAATTTAAGCTTTGTGATGTTATTTGATGGAAAATGAAAGATATGTGTTGGGTTAATATGTTTCGTATTTGAATTTTTGATGAATTTGAGTATTTTGGACTAATTTGTGAAAATGAGAAATTGAGGGGCTAAAATGTGAAATAAATGAAATATGTTGGCTTATATGAGCTAAGGGAAAATTTGGTCTAACATGTGTAATATGAAATTATGTGTATTTTGTAATTTTATGAATTAGGGACTAAAATGTTAAAATGTGAAAATGTGAGGTATAATTTGTAAAATTCCCTAAATATATGTATATGGATTTAATTGAATGATTTTGTGAATAAAAGAGTTAAATTTGAATTTATATAGATCAAGAACTAAAGAAAACATAATTAGATCGGGGAAAGTCGAAAGTCGTTGATTAGCTGATTTCATTCATTCGAATAAGTACGAGGTAAGTCGATATACAAATAAATGTGTTTGAATTGAATTATTACTACTTATATGTTAATGAATAGTGATGAATGGCTTTTTGAGTTGAATATGAGAAATCCGAGAAAGTTCCGATAATGTGATGACGTCTGAAAAGTCCCTACGAACTATAGGAATAGTTAGGATACATATATCATGAAATAGGATTCCGATATGTGATTTCGTGTAAGACCACGTCTGGGATGTTGGCATCGATGTGAGATTTACGTGTAAGACCATGTCTGGGACATCAGTATCGTATTTGATTTCGTGTAAGACCCTGTCTGGGACAGTGGTATCGATATTTGATACATGTAAGACCACGTGTGGGACGTTGGCATTGTACGAGCTTTTCGAGCTATCCGTATATCCTATTTGATTCCGTATGATTCAATAGGCATCTTGATAAATGAATAACTATGTGAATGTATATCCGATTCAGGTACGCATGAACTGTATATGGAATTTGGCAAGGAAAGGTGAGTATGAATATGATCTTTTGATATGTGAGCTACATGGAAATGTGGTGTATTTATAAGTAAGTGATTATGAACAATTGAGCTAAATGAGAAATATAAACTTGATATTGTGTTATGCAATGATTCATATGAATGAATTGGTTTATAATTGTGATATGTGATAAGTTTATTTGTATATGGCTTACTAAGATTTTGAAAGCTTACTTTGTGTGTGTTTGCATTGTTTTATAGATATCGAAGCTACTGGGAGCTCGGGGATCGTCGAGGATTATCACCACACTATCAAATTTTATTTTTGGTACCTTTTGAAAATGTATATAACAAAGTATGGCATGTATAGGCTAAGATTAATGTGGTATGTTTTGAGATGGATATATCATGCTATGAGATATGGTTTGATTATGGTTAAACTAATGGTTTGATTTTAATTTATAATCTATGATGCAAAAATAGTCTTTTTGGTAAGTTAGTTGTGCGGTTGAAATGGTTGTGTTTAGATGGCATGATATATGTATGTTCTTGTGAATTTGGCTGCCTATAAGTGTATTGAAATGATGCCATTTTGGTTGCTTTGTGTGCTTGAGATTAGGGTGGCAAATTGGCTTTACAAATAGCATATTTTTTTCCACACGGGTAGAGACACGGGCGTGTATCTCAGCCGTGTGTGACACACAGTCATGTTACATGGTCGTGTGTCCCCTAGAGTAGTCCTACAATTTAAAGTTAGTTTCGAGCATGGCCTAAACACACAGGCGTGGCTGGTGGCTGTGTGAGGCACACAGCCTTGGTAAATGGGCGTGTGTGGCCATTTTGAAAGGTACACGGTCTAGACACACGGACGTGTGGTTAGCCGTGTGACCCAAGTCAGTTTTGACCACGGCCAAGGCACACGGATATGTCTCTGACCGTGTGGTACAAGTTAGTATGTATGCCCTGTTCAGCCATGGCTTAGACACACGGGTGTGTCTAATGCCGTGTGAGGTACATAGCCTGATCACATGGGCATATGACCTCTGTAACTTTAAAAATTTATTAAGTTTTTGAGAAATTTTGTATGTGCTCGGTTTAGTCCCGACCCTTTCCTAAAGCATGTTTAAGGTCTCAATGACCTAAGAAAGGGACTTTCAAATGATGTCTAACTATGATGCTGTGATGTGTGGATGATATTTGTGAATTGATTATAAAATGTTCTGATATGTCTGGTAATGCTTCATAACCCTAGTCCAGCGACAGATACGGGTTAGGGGTGTTACATTTGATTGGTATCAGAGCTACGGTTTAGTCAATTCTAAGACTAACGTAGCATAGGTGAGTCAAGATATATATGCCATATATATGAACTGTGATAGTATGATGAATCCTGACAAACAAAATGTGTTTTTCGTATAGTAATGGATCCCGATCGAGCCGTAGCTGACGATTTTAAAAGTAATATGCCTGCTCCTGCCCAAAGGATAGCATCGTCTGATTCTAGACCCGTTACTAGTAGCCACGAGGGAGAGGCTAAGCAAGCCTTTTACCAAATGATGAATGATTGGTTCACTCAGTATATTAGAACCAATCTGGCTGTGCCACAACCTTCACCCTCGCCTAATCTTTCACAAGTCCCTGTCATGCCACAAGTTGTAAATCCGATTCAGTTGAGTAAGCCACCGGTTGAAAAGATTAGAAAGTACGGGGCTGAAGAGTTTCGAGCTACTATTGATGATGATTCTGAGAGAGATGAGTTTTGGCTCGAGAATACAATACGGGTGTTTAATGAAATGTCATGTACTCCTGATGAATGCCTTAAATGTGCTGTTTTGCTTCTAATAGATACGGCGTATCATTGGTAAAAAATGTTGATATCAGTTGTTCCGAAAGAACGAGTCACTTGAGAGTTCTTTCAGACTGAGTTTAAAAAGAAGTACATCAATCAGAGATTCATCGATTAGAAACGCAAAGAGTTTCTTGAGTTGAAATAGGGCTGTATGTCTATTACAGAATACGGGCGAGAATTCTTGAGATTGAGCCAATATGCGGGAGCATATGTCTCGACTAAAGCAATAATGTGTAAAATGTTTGAAGACGTCTTAAATGAAGACATCCGTTTGTTAGTCAGAATTTTGGAGATAAAAGAGTTTGTTGTATTTGTTGAAAGAGCATCAGAGAAATTTCGAGATAATTTTAGCCAACTCAGAAGCTAGAGAGGTGCGAAAAAGATCATCGAGCAAGTCATTTCAGTCAGCATCAGAGAAATTTCGAGATAAGTTTAGCCATTCAAAGGTTACCGTGGGTTATTTTATGTAACAACCCGATTTAGACCCTAATCGGAACGGTGGTTTCGGTACCAAGAATCCGAGTCAAAAAATATTTAAGAATTATTTTCTGTGTTTATTTTGTGTGAATTTATGTCTGTGAAATTTTCATGATTTAATTTTGTCGTTTAAGTGTCCGATTAAATAAAATGACTTAATCGCGTAAATTAAAAATTTGATAGTTTAAAGTATAAGGGTCAAAAAGTTAGTGGCTTTTTAAATTGAGGCATTCATGTTGTATATAGCACAAAACTTTTTAAGTGGACGGTAATGGGTTATATTATAAGGTTTTGGTATGAATTAATTAAGGTTATTTTTGTAAACTAACATTATAAACTATTATAATAAGACATATATAATATAAAACATAAAATAAAGTTTACATACTTGTTATATTTGTTCTTCATTTGCTGAAACTAAACAAAAATAAAAAGAAAGAACACAAGGCTAGGGTTCGGCCAATTTAAAGCTTAATTAAGGTAAGAGTTTAGCTCGGTTTTTGATAATTTCTATGTTTTTGAGATCGTTGCTTAGTAACCTTAACCCATGCTTTAATTTTTGCTTTTGATGAATATTTTGAGTTGTGCCATTGTTGATATCTTGTGATTTTTGTTGTTTGATGATGAAAAATGAAAGATATGTTTTAGATTAACATGTTTCTTATTGGAATTTTTGATGATTTTGAGTAATTAGAACGTAATTGCAAAAATAAGAATTTGAGGGACTAAAATGTGAAATAAATTGAATATATGGACTTGTTTGAGAGTGGGTAAAATTTAGCCCAACATAAGTATAGGGAAATTTTGTGTATTTTATGTTTTGTGCAATAGGGACTAAATTGTGAAAATTATAAATGTCAGGGGTAAAATGGTAATTTAACCATTTATGTGTTTTTGGACTAAATTGAATGAAAATATGTTTGTATGAGCTTAATTTGAGTATGTTTAGACCAAGAACCAAAGAAATCGGATTTGGATCGGGGAAAAATTAAAATTGTCGACTAGCTGTTCGACTCCATTTTGCATCGTCCGAGGTAAGTTTATAAGCAAATAGATGTATTTAATTTTAATTAAATGTAAAGTATAGATGCTGAATTGAAATATATGATATTTTAAATGCAATTGTCGAATATGTATAAGCTTGGTAATCATGTACGACCATTCGTTTTGATCGAGTTACGACGTCTGAAAGCCCGTATGAACCTTAGGAATAGTTAGGATACATATGTCATGGCATAGGATTCCGTTATATGTGTGCGAGTAAGACCATGGCATCGATTTGTGATTCTGATATGTGTTTACGAGTAAGACCCTATCTGGGACAGTGGTATTGATATATGGCTACACGTAAGACCACGTCTGGGACGTTGGCATTGTACGGTTTATGTGATTATCCGAGTGTCCTATCCAATTCTGAATGGTTCATCGGGGAAAGGTAAATTGTGTAGGAGTATGAAATATGAGTTAAACGGCCAAGTACGAATTAGTCTGTTGACTATTAATGATAAGGTAAGTTTGTACTTGATTTTAGTTTTATTCATTTATAATCGAAGATAATGAATTTAAGTGAGGCATATATGTGTATTCGATTCTGTAGTTATATAAGTTAAGTATCATGAAATGATTCGTAATTATGTGCAAGTGTGTGATTAAGTGTGATTGGCCTTGATGGTGATATACATATAAATGTGTGATATTATGTTATGATTTTCGAACTTATGAATAAAATGTTTATACAGGCATGATTATGTTATAACAAGTTGTGTTGGGAAGTTGACTATTATTATGCTTAATTGTTCAGGTGAGTATTCGGCCAAGTAAGGAATGTAATTACTTGTTGTGATATTTTGACTCTTGAACTTGTAGATAAAGGAATATGTGTATTCGATAGGGTAAAAACAAGTGGTTGGAAAGTTGAGTGATAAATAGACAATTTGGTTATTTGACCATTCGGCCAAGATGAAGTTCATGTACCAATGTATATATATATAGATATTTTCAAGTTATAAGTTGAACTAATGGGGTGTAGTTACTATAAATATTGGTTAGCCTAATTGAGTTAAATACTTTGTTAGGTCTACTATTTGCTTATGACTTACTAAGCTATAATAGCTTACTGTGTGCATATTTGTTTGTTTTATAGATTTTGGAAATCAAGTTACAAGCTCGGGGATTGTCTGCGAAGTTCGTCATACTATCTACTATTTTGGGTACCTTTATAAGTTAAATTCGAATTATGGCATGTATAGTCTAAAGTGTGTTTTGGGATGATGAATTTTGGTTGTGTAAAAAGCCATGCGAAATTGGCTAATTAATATGTTTGAATTTAAATATGCTGGGCATGGTCTATGTTAATTATGTTTATAAGTTGCATGCTGTGTATGCTTATTATATGAGGTAAATGTTGGATGTTTGGACAAAGAGCAGTGGTTTTAAAAGGTTTGTGGTTGTTTCGACTATGATAATTCATAGGTGAAACATGCTCATGAACTTAGTAAAAATGTTTTTTTTTTTAATTTAATAAGGTAATACTTATGGCTTGGTATTTTTTTTGATTCAAGATTGGATTTTGAAAAGGGTTAAAGCTCATAATGATGTATTATTTATTTCGTAAAATGTAAATGTACGAATGGTGCGTGGATAATTGTTTTCATGAATGGATAGTTGATCAACTTGAATGAGGTATTTTGTTCAATTGTATTTCGGCATGTATGTTCATGAAAATTTAGAAATAGACTATATATGATTTATTTAGTAGGAATTCTAATATATAAGATGGGCATATAATATGTTGGATTTAATTAAAGTCATGCATGTGTACTTGCATTTAAATAATGATGGCAGTAATGATGATGTGATATGCATGAATTTAGTAATGCATATTACTATATCAACCATATAGAAGTATGTACGTTTAAATCTTCATAAGTGTGATTATTTATGTAAATTTACTGGTCATATATATATAAGTTCTCAAATTTGTATAAATCATTTATATTAGTCGAATGGACTAGAAAATGAAATGAGTTTATTTATAACCGAAAGTTAATATTATTTGGTAATGATGTGTGATATTTTTATATATATTAGAGATTCGTATAAATTATTATTTTACTAGTGCCGCATATTTGAAATTGATCTTGTGATATGTATGCTATTAATACGTGTGAACGATATACCCAAATATATCGATGATATGAAATGTTCAAATTAAGAGTTGTAATAGCTTTTGATTTAAATCTTAGTCAATTTTCGCAAAATATTCATGCGATTATATAAATGTTTTATTTAATTGTTCGGAATTCATTTTATTCTGTAACGCCTTATGATCCTGTTCGGACGATGGATACGGATTAAAGGTGTTACATTTTATTGTTATCAGAGGCAAGTTTAGTTGGTTCTAGGACTACGTAGCGTGTGTGAGCTTAGCTATACATGCCATAATTATATACTGTGATAGTGTGATGACTTCTGACATTTGAAATGTGTTTTCATATAGTAAATGGACCTTGACAAGTTGTAGCTGATGATGTCGAGAGTGTAGCGCCTACTCCTGTGCAAGGGACAGAGCAGGCTGATTCTCGATCGACTTCGAGTAATCCAGAAAGTGAGGCTAAATAAGCCTTCTATCAAATGATGAATGACTGGTTCACTCAATATATCCGGACTAATCTGGCTGCACAACAACCACTACCCCCGATTAATCCATCTTTCGTGCCTGCTGTATCTCAAGTAAGTGATCCGTTGCGATTGAGTAGACCACCTGTTGATAAAATCAGAAAACATGGACCTGAAGAGTTTAAAGCCACTGATGATGATGACGCTGAGCGGGCTGAGTTCTGGCTTGATAACACCATCCGTGTGTTTGATGAGTTGGCTTGTACTCCAGATGAATGTTTAAAATGTGCTATATCCTTGCTCCGGGACACAGCATACCACTGGTGGAATATCCTAGTATTAGTAGTTCTGAGAGAGCAGGTGACCTGGGAATTATTTCAAACTGAGTTCTGTAAGAAATATATCAGTTAGAGATTTATCGACCAGAAGCGCAAAGAATTTCTGGAGTTGAAGCAGGGTAGGATGACCGTGACGGAGTTTGAGCAAAAATTCGTGAGACTCAGCCGGTATGCTCGAGAGTGTGTTTCTATTGAAGTCATAATGTGTAAAAGATTTGAAGATGGGCTGAATGAAGATATCAAACTGTTAGTTGGCATACTTGAGATAAAAGAGTTTGTGGTACTTGTTGAGCGAGCCTGCAAAGCTGAAGAGCTCAGGAAAGAGAAAAGAAAAGTTGACTTTGAAGCTAGAGATGTACGCAAAAAAAATCCGGTAAGTCATTCCAGTCGGCATCAAAGAAGTTTCGAGATGATTTTAGCCGTTCTAAAGCCATTTCAAGTTACTTCAGACGGGATCAAAATAGACCACCAGGGAGCTCGAGAGCTACCTTAGTTGCGAGTGTGGGTAATGTTAGATCAAATCAACTCGAATGTAAGGTAAACGACATCCAGAAAGTTGCAGATTGCATGAGCGGGCCTGTTTTAAATGTGGATCGACAGATCATTACATTTGAGACTGCTCAATGTTAGCTGAAGAAAATCCAGTGCAGATGTTGAGATCAGGTAACACTGCAGCTCGAGGTAGACCACCTAGAAATGCTGGTAATATGAGTGGCAGTCAGAAAGGGACTAAAGATACGAAAATCACATCTGAGGCACGTGCACTTGCCAGAGCCTATTCTATACGTGCACGAGAGGAGGCTTCATCCCCAGATGTTATTACTGGTACCTTTACTCTTTATGATACTAATGAAATTGCATTGATTGATCCTGGTTCTACTCATTCTTATGTATGTGAGACATTAGTATTCAGCAAGACTCTGCCTATTGAGTCTACTGAGTTTGTGATTAGAGTGTCAAACCCCTTGGGCCGGTGTGTTATGGTTGATAAAGTGTGTAAGAATTATCCCTTGATGGTTCGAGATCTGATCTTTCCTGCTGACTTGATGTTGCTGCCATTTGATGAGTTCGACATAATTTTGGGTATGGATTGGTTAACATTACATGATGCTATTGTGAATTGCAAAAGAAAGACCATTGATCTACAGAGTCAAAATGATGAGATTGTTCGGATTGAATCTAGGGATTTGCATGGTTTACCAGCAGTGAGTTCTTCGATGGTAGCTCAGAAATATGTGAGAAAAGGGTGTGAAGCTTATTTTGCCTACGTGCTCGACAGTAAAGCGACTGAAAGAAACATTGAATCAGTACCTGTTGTATGTGAGTATTTGGATGTATTTCAAGAAGAATTATCGGGTTTGCCGCCTATTCGGGATGTAGAGTTTGGTATTGAGTTAATGCCTGGGACGACTCCGATATCTATAGCTCCGTATAGAATGGCACCTACAGAATTAAAAGAATTGAAAGCTCAGTTGCAAGAATTGACAGATAGAGGTTTCGCGCGACCGAGTTTCTCTCCGTGGGGTGCACCTTTGTTGTTTGTGAAAAAGAATGACGGAACTATGAGAACGTGCATTGATTACAGACAACTTAATAAGGTGACTATAAAGAATAAGTATCCGTTGCCACAGATTGATGATCTGTTTGACCAACTGAAAGGGGCCGCAGTATTTTCGAAGATAGATTTGAGATCAGGCTACTATCAGTTGCGAGTTAAAGATTCAGATGTACCAAAGATTGCTTTCAGAACGAGGTACGGACACTATGAGTTTTTGGTTATGCCTTTCAGACTCACTAATGCACATGCTGTTTTCATGGATTTAATGAATCGGATCTTCAGACCGTATCTGGACCGGTTTGTAGTTGTGTTTATAGATGAAATTCTGATCTACTCTCGTAGTGAAGTCGAACATGCCGAACATTTGAGACTTGTATTGTAGACATTACGAGATAAGCAGTTGTATGCAAAATTTAGTAAATATGAGTTCTGGTTAAGTGAATTTAGTTTTCTGGGTCATGTAGTATCAGCATCAGGTATTCGGGTTGATCTAAGCAAAATTTCAGCTATACTGGATTGGAAACCTCCGAAGAATGTTTCTGAAGGCCAAAGCTTTCTGGGACTTGCTGGTTATTATAGACGGTTCGTGAAAGGTTTCTCAATGATTGCAGGTCCGATGACGAAGCTATTACAGAAAGATGTTAAATTCGAGTGGTCAGAGAAGTGCCAGAAAAGTTTTGATCAGTTGAAAGCCCTTTTGACCGAAGCTCCAGTATTAGTTCAGCCAAAATAGGGTAAAAAATTTGTTATTTATAGTGATGCATCTTTAAATGGTTTGGGCTACATTTTGATGCAGGAAGCCAGAGTGATAGCTTATGCCTCGAGACAGCTAAAGCCACATGAAAGAAACTACCCGAAACACGACTGAGAATTGTTAACTATTGTGTTTGCATTAAAGTTATGACGCCACTATTTGTTCGGCGAGAAATGTCATGTTTATTTTGATCACAAAAGCCTGAAATACTCGATGGCTCAAAAAGACCTGAATTTGAGACAACGTCGATTGTTAGAATTGCTAAAAGACTACGAGCTCGTGATTGACTGTCACCCGGGAAAGACTAACGTTGTTGTTGATGCTTTAAGCCGGAAGTCACTGTTTGCTTTGCGTGCAATGAATACGCATATGGCCATGTCTGATGATGGTTCAATAGTAGCTGAATTGAAAGCTAGACCGTTATTTGTTCAAAAAATATGTGATGCCCAGAAGGTTGATAATGAATTGATTGCAAAACGAGCTCTGTGTGAGACGGATACTGATTTAGAGTTCAAAGTTTATGCTGATGACTGTATGGGATTCAGAGACGGATATGCGTTCCGAGGAATTCAGAGTTGATTCAGATGATTTTGAATGAAAGACATAGTAGTCGATTATCTGTTCACCCAGGTACTACAAAGATGTATAATGATCTGAAACAACTTTACTGGTGGTATGGTATGAAGCGAGACATTTCTGGCTTTGTTGTAAGATGTTTAGTCTGTCAAAAAGTAAAAGCTGAACATCAGGTGCCTTCAAGATTACTTCAACCTATCATGATACCTGAGTGGAAATGGATAGAGTTACGATGGATTTTGTATCTGGTTTCCCGTTGACACCGAGCAAGAAAGATGGAATCTAGGTTGTTGTTGATAGATTGACTAAATCGGCTCATTTTATTTCGATACGTTCAAATTACTTACTGGATAAAATGGCTGAATTGTATGTTTCTCAGATTGTGAGATTACATGGTGTGCCTATATATATTGTTTCGGATAGAGATCCGAGGTTTACATAGCGATTTTGGAAGAAATAGCAATATGCCCTGGGTACGAAATTACATTTCAATACTGCTTTCCATCCGCAAACAGATGGTAGTCCGAGCTAATCATTTTGATACTTAAGGATATGTTGAGATGTTGCATTCTCGAGTTTAAAGGTACGTGGGAATGATATCTACCTCTGATTGAATTTGCGTATAATAACAGTTATCAATCGAGTATCAAAATGACACCTTATGAGGCTTTGTATGGTCAAAAATGCCACACGCCATTGTACTGGACTGAGCTCAGTGAAAATAAGATACACGGGGTTGACTTAATTAGAGAGACTGAATAGAAAGTGAAAGTAATCCGTGAAAGTTTGAAGGCAGCGTCTGATCGACAGAAATCTTATACAGACTTGAAACGTAAAGATATAGAGTTTCAAATCGGAGATAAAGTCTTTTTGAAAGTCTTACCGCGGAAGAAAATACACAGATTCGGTCGTAAAGGAAAATTGAGTTCGAGATTTATTGGGCCGTATGAAGTAATAGGGCGTATTGGACAATTTGCTTACAGACTATTGTTACCACCTGAGTTGGAAAAGATCCATAATGTATTCCATGTTTCAATGCTTCGAAGATATCGGTATGACCCTTCACATTTGATTAGTCCAATTGAAGTTGAGATTAAACCTGATATGGCCTACGAAGAAGAACCGATTCGCATATTGACTCGTGAGGTTAAAGAGTTGTGGAATAAGAAGATTCCGTTAGTTAAAGTATTGTGGCATAAGCACGGAGTTGAGGAAGCAACATGGGAGCCAGAGGATACAATGAGAGAACGTTATCCGAACCTATTCACCGGTAAGATTTTTGGGGATGAAAATCCGTAAGGGGGGAGAGTTGTAACAGCCCGATTTAGACCCTAATCGGACCGGTGATTTTGGGACCACGAATCTGAGTCAGAAAAATATTTAAAAATTATTTTTTGTGTTTATTTTGTGTGAATTTATATCTGTGAAATTTTCGTGATTTAATTTTATTGTTTAGGTGTCCGATTAAATAAAAGGACTTAATCGCGTAAATTGAAAATTTGATAGTTTAAAGTATAATGGTCAAAAAGTTAGTGGCTTTTTAAATTGTGGCATTCATGTTGTAAATAGCCCAAAACTTTTTAAGTGGACGATAATGGGTTATATTATAAGGTTTTGGTATGAATTAAGTAATGTTATTTTTGTAAACTAACATTATAAACTATTATAATAAAACATATATAATATAAAACATAAAATAAAGTTTACATACTTGTTATATTTTTTCTTCATTTGTCGAATCTAAAAAAAATAAAAAGTAAGAACACAAGGCTAGGGTTCGGCCAATTTGGAGCTTAATTAAGGTAAGAGTTTAGCTCGGTTTTTGATAATTTCTACGTTTTTGAGATCGTTGCTTAGTAACCTTCAAAACTTATGCTTTAATTTTTGATTTTGATGAATATTTTAAGTTGTGCCATTGTTGATAACTTGTCATTTTTGTTGTTTGATGATGAAAAATGAAAGATATGTTTTAGATTAACATGTTTCGTATTGGAATTTTTGATGATTTTGAGTAATTAGGACTTAATTTTAAAAATAATAATTTGAGGGAATAAAATATGAAATAAATTGAATATATGGAATTGTTTAAGAGTGGGTAAAATTCGGCCCAACATAAGTATAGGGAAATTTTGTGTATTTTATGTTTTGTGCAATAGGGACTAAATTGTGAAAATTGTAAATGTTAAGGGTAAAATGGTAATTTACCCGTTTATGTGTTTTTGGACTAAATTGAGTGAAAATATGTTTGAATGAGCTTAATTTGAATATGTTTAGATCAAGAACCAAAGAAATCAGATTTGGATCGGGGAAAAACGAAAATTGTCGACTAGCTGTCTGACTCCGTTTTGCATCGTCTGAGGTAAGTTTATAAGCAAATAGACGTATTTAATTTTAATTAAATATAAAGTATAGATTCTAAATTGAAATATATGATATTTTAAATGCAATTATCGAATATGTATAAGCCTGGTAATCATGTACGACCATTCGTTTCGATCGAGTTATGACGTCCGAAAGCCTCGTATGAGCCTTAGGAATAGTTAGGATACATATGTCATGACATATGATTCTGTTATATGTGTGCGAGTAAGACCATGGCATCGATTTGTGATTTCGATATGTGTTTACGAGTAAGACCCTGCCTAGGACAGTAGCATCGATATGTGGCTACATGTAAGACCACGTCTAGGATGTTGGCATTGTACGATTTATGTGATTATCTGAGTGTCCTATCCAATTCCGAATGGTTCATCGAGCAAAGGTAAATTTTGTACGAGTATGAAATATGAGTTAAACGGCCAAGTACGAATTAATCTGTTGACTATTAATGATAAGGTAAGTTTGTACTTGATATTAGTTTTATTCATGTATAATCGAGGATAATGAATTTAAGTGAGGCACATATGTGTATTCGATTATGTAGTTATATAAGTTAGAGTATCATGAAATGATTTGTAATTATGTGCAAGTGTGTGATTAAATGTGATTGGCCTTGATGGTGATATACATATAAATGTGTGATATTATGTTATGATTTTCGAACTTATGAATTAAAAGTTTATACAGGCATGATTATGTTATAACAAGTTATGTTGGGAAGTTGACTATTAATATGCTTAATTGTTCAGGTGAGTATTCGGCCAAGTAAGGAATGTAATTACTTGTTGTGATATTTTGACTCTTGAACTTGTATATAAAGGAATATGTGTATTCGATAGGGTAAAAACAAGTGGTTGGAAAGTTGAGTGATAAATAAACAATTTGGTTATTTGACAATTCGGCCAAGATAAAGTTCATGTACCAATGTGTATATATATATTCAAGTTATAAGTTGAACTAATGGTGTATAGTTACTATAAATATTGGTTAGCCTAATTGAGTTAAATACTTTGTTAGGTCTACTATTTGCTTATGACTTACTAAGCTATAATAGCTTACTGTGTGCATATTTGTTTGTTTTATAAATTTTGGAAATCAAGTTACAAGCTCGGGGATTGTCTGCGAAGTTCGTCATACTATCTACTATTTTGGGTACCTTTATAAGTTAAATTCGATTGTTTAAAGGAGCTATCGTGTTTTCAAAGATAGATTTGAGATTGGGTTACTATCAGTTATGAGTTAAAGACTCTGACGTGCCAATGACTGCTTTCCGAATGAGGTACGGACATTATGAGTTTTTAGTTATGCCTTTCGGACTAACAAATGCACATGCTGTTTTTATGGACCTAATGAATTAGATCTTTAGACAATATTTGGATCAATTTGTAGTTGTGTTTATAGATGACATCTTGATATATTCTCGTAATGAATCCGAGCATCCCGAACATCTGAGAATAGGGCTACAAACTTTGCGTGATAAGCAGTTGTATGCGAATTTTAGCATATATGAATTCTGGTTACGAGAAGTCAGTTTTCTAGGACATGTTGTGTCAGTATCTGGTATCCGAGTTGATCCGAGCAAGATTTTCGCTTTTTTGGATTGGAAGCCTCGGAGAAATATTTTTGAAGTCTGCAGTTTTCTAGGACTTTCTAGTTATTTCTGATGGTTCATAAAAGGCTTTTCTATGATGGCTACTCCATTGACGAAATTGCTTTAGAAAGATTTGAAATTTGAATGGTGTGAAAAGTGTCAGAAAACTTTGATTAATTAAAAGCCCTATTGACTGAAGCTCCAGTGTTAGTACAACCAGAATCGGGTAAAGAATTTGTGATTTATAGTGATGCATTGTTGAACGGTTTAGGTTGTGTTTTGATGCAAGAAGACAAAGTTATAGCCTATGCTTCGTGACTGTTAAAGCCACATGAAAAGAATTATCCGACACATGACCTTTGAATTAGTTGCGATTGTGTTCGCTTTGAAGATTTGGCTTCATTATCTATTTGGTGAGAAATGCCACGTGTTTTCAAATCATAAAATCTTGAAATATCTAATAACTCAGAAAGATTTGAATCTGCGATAGAGAAGATGGCTAGAGCTGTTAAAAGACTACGAGCTTGTTATTGATTATCATCAGGGAAAAACAAATATTGTTGCTGATGCTTTGAGCAGGAAATCATTGTTTGCATTATGTGCGATGAATACTCATTTAGTTCTGTCTGTTAATAGTTCGGTATTAGCCGAATTGAAAGCGGGATTGTTATTTATTCAACAGATTTGCGAAGCTCAGAAGGTTGATAGTGAGATTATAACAAAACGAGCTCAGTGTGATTTGGATTCTAATTTTGAATATTGAATTGATAATGAAGATTGTTTGAGATTCCGAGATAGTATTTGTGTTCCGAGAAATCCAGAGTTGATTCAAATGATTCTGAAAAAGAACATCATAGTTATCTATTAGTACATCCGGGTAGTACGAAAGTGTATAATGTTTTGAAACAACATTACTGGTGGTTTGGAAAGAAAAGAAATATCTCCGACTTTGTTTCAAAATGTTTGATCTGTCAGCAAGTTAAAGCTAAACATCCGGTGTCATTCATTTTGTTACAATCGATTATGATTCTGGAGTGGAAATGGGATAGAATAACGATGGATTTTATTTTGGGTTTGCCCTTATCTCCAAGAAAGAAAGATGCGATTTGGGTTATGGTTGACCGATTGACGAAATCAGCTCATTTTATTCCGGTACGATCTGACTACTTGCTTGATAAATTAGCTGAGTTATACATTTTCGATATTGTGAGATTGCAGGGGTGCCATAGTCTATTGTGTCAGATAGAGATCTGAGATTCACTTCGCGATTTTGGAAGAAACTGCAAGAGGCTTTAGGTACAAAATTGCACTTTAATACTGCTTTTCACCCACAGATAGATGGTAAATTCGAGTGGATTATTCAGATTCTCGAGGATATGTTGAGATGTTGCATTCTTGAGTTTGAAGGTACGTGGGAATAGTATTTACCATTGATTGAATTCGCTTATAATAATAGTTTTCAATTGAGCATTAAAATGGCTCCGTTCGAAGCATTATATGGTTAGAAATGTCGAATACCTGTGTATTGGACTAAGCTCAGCGAGAATAAGATTCATGGGGTTTATTTGATAAAAAAGACTGAATAGAAAGTAAAAACAATCCGAGATAATCTGAAAGCAGCTTCCGATTGTCAGAAATCATATGCAGATTTGAAACGAAAAGATAGTGAATTTGAGATCGGCGAGAAAGTGTTTCTGAAAGTATTTTCGTGGAAGAAAGTATTTCGGTTCGGTAGAAAAGGTAAATTAAGTCCGAGGTTCATTGGACCGTATGAAATCATAGAGCGTGTTGGGCCAGTTGCGTATAGATTGCTATTGCCACCTGAGCTAGAAAAGGTCCATAATGTATTTCACGTATCAATGCTTCAACGATATCAATATGATCCTTCGCATGTGATTACTTCGTCCGAAATAGAAATTCAATCTGATATGACTTATGAAGAGGAACCGTTCCGTATCTTAGCTCGCAAGGTTAAAGAACTGCGAAATAAGAAAATTTCGTTAGTAAAAGTAATATGGCATCGACACAGTGTTGAAGAGGCTACGTGGGGACCCGAAGATGCTATGAGACTGCAATATCTGAATCTGTTCAACGGTAAGATTTTCGAGGACGAAAATCCCTAAGGGGGGAGTTGTAACAATCCGATTTAGACCCTAGTCGGAATAGTCATTTTGGGACCACAAATCTGAGTTAGAAAAGTATTTTTAATATTATTTTTCCTGTTTATAGCATTATATATGGTATGTGTGAAAGTGCGTAAGTGTTATGGCTTTTATAATCAAAGGTCCTTAAAATGATATTAGGCCATTTGAATGATGGATGGACATAAATGGGCTTGTATTAAGTGATATTTATATGGTTTAATAAAGGTTAAATTAGTAAATGGCTTATTAATGTTATATTAATTAAAAGAAAACAAAATGGTGATCATTTTGTTCATCTTTGCACCGAAAATACAAACAAAAAGAAAAGATAAAAGTTCATTTAGGGTTCAGCTATGGTTGAGCTTGATTAAGGTATGTATTTTGTTCGGTTTTCGATAATTTTTACGCTTTTGAGAATGTTGCTTAGTAATCTATCAAGCCCGTGTCTCAATTTTTGAACTTGATGATGAATTTGAGTTATGAAATTGATGAAATTGTAAGCTTTGTGATGTTAGTTGATGGAAAATGAAAGATATGTGTTGGGTTAATATGTTTTGTATTTGAATTTTTGATGAATTTGAGTATTTTGGACTAATTTGTGAAAATGAGAAATTGAGGGGCTAAAATGTGAAATAAATGAAATATGTGGGCTTATATGAGCTAAGGGAAAATTCGATCTAGCACGTGTAATATGAAATTATGTGTATTTTGTGATTTTATGAATTAGGAACTAAAGTGTCAAAATGTGAAAATGTAAGGGCTAATTTGTAAAATGTCCTAAATATATGTATATGGATTGAATTGAATGAATTTTTGAATAAAAGAGTTAAATCTAAATTTATATAAATCAAGAACCAAGGAAAACAGAATTAGATCGAGGAAAGTCGAAAGTCGTTGATTAGCCGATTTCATTCGTTCGAATAAGTACGAGGTAAGTCGATATACAAATAAATGTGTTTGAATTGAATTATTACTACTTATATGTTAATGAATAGTGATGAATGGCTGTTTGAGTTGAATATAAGAAATCCGATAAAGTTCGATAATGTGACGACATCCGAAAAGTCCCGTACGAACTATACGAATAGTTAGGATACATATGTCATGACATAAGATTCCGATATGTGATTTTGTGTAAGACCACGTCTGGGATGTTGGCATCGATTTGAGATTTACGTGTAAGACCATGTCTGAGACATCGACATCTATTTGATTTAGTGTAAGACCCTGTCTAGGACAGTGGCATCGATATTTGATTATATGTAAGATCACGTCTGGGATGTTGGCATTGTACTAGCTTTCTGAGCTATCCGCGTATCTTATTTAATTCCGTACAGTTCAACGGGCATTTTGAGAAATGAATAACTATGTGAATGTATATCCGATTCAGTACGTATGAACTGTATATAGAATTTGGCAATCAAATGTGAGTATGAATATGATCTTTTGATATGTGAGCTACATGAAAATGTGATGTATTTATAAGTAATTGATTATGAACAATTGAGCCAAATGAGAAGTATGAACTTGCTATTATGTTATGCCATGATTCATATGAATGAATTAGTTTATAATTATGATATGTAACAAGCTTATTTGTATATGGCTTACTAAGCTTTTGAAAGTTATTTTGTGTGTGTTTGCATTGTTTTATAGATATCGAAGCTACTGGAAGCTCGAAGATCATCGAGGATCATCACCACACTATCAAATTTTAGTTTTGGTACCTTTTGAAAATGTATATAACAAAGTATGGCATGTATAGGCTAGGATTAATGTGGTATGTTCTGAGATAGATATATCATGCTATGAGATATGGTTTGATTATGGTTGAACTCATGGTTTGATTTTAATTTATAATCCATGATGAAAAAATGGTCTTTTTGGTAAGTTAGTTGTGCGGTTGAAATGGTTGTGTTTAGATGGCATGATATGTGTATGTTTTGGTGAATTTGATTGCCTATAAGTGTATTAAAATGATGCCATTTTGGTTACTTTGTGTGCTTGAGATTAGGGTGGCAAATTGGCTTTGTAAATAGCCTATTTTTGTCCACACAGGTAGAGACACGAGCATGTGTCTCAGCTGTGTGTGACACACGGTCATGTTACACGACCTTGTGTCCCCTAGGGTAGTCCTACAATTTAAAGTCAGTCTCGAGTATAGCCTAGACACATGAGTGTGTCTGGTGGCTGTGTGAGGCACACAACCTTGGTACATGGGCGTGTGTGGCCATTTCGAAGGGTACAAAGTCTAGACACACGGACGTGTGGTTAGCCGTGTGACCCAAGTCAGTTTCGACCACGGCCAAGGCACATGGGCATGTCTCCGACCGTGTGGTACAAGTCATTATGTATGCCCTATTTAGCCACGGATTAGATACACGGGCGTGTCTAATGCTATGTGAGGTACACGCCTGATCACACGAGCATGTGGCCTCTGTAACTTTGAAAATTTGTTAAGTTTATGAGAATTTTTTTTTAGTCTGACGACAGATACGAGTTAGGGGTATTACATTGGTTATATTGGTCTTTATGTTGATAATGGATTTAGCCATTTGATTTAGCTTGTAATTGATGAATGTTTAGTTATGTGTATAGCCATGTGAAATGGCTTATTTTGGTATACTTGGTGATGTATATATATGTACAAATGGCCTTTTGTTATGTGGTTGATAATTGCTATGTGATGCTTGTTGTGAATTGGTATTTTGAGTAGCAAAAAGTTGAAATTTAAGATTGGTATTCTTGTGGTTTTAGATAAAATAATGCATAATTCAAAGTGAACAATTAGGTGATTTGAGAATATGAATTTGGTATGAAATTGAATAGCTATTTGTTATACCTGTGTGCCTTGTAGTTGTTGGTATTGAAATGGCATGAATTTGGCTTGATTGAGATTAGTTTGAATGCCTATTGATGCTATGCTATATGCCATTTGATGTTTTCAGGTGGATGCAAATTGGGTGAGATTGATGGCTTGGTAAATAGCCTAATTTTTGTCCACACGAGTAGAGACACGGGCGTGTGTGTCAGCTGTGTGTGACACACGGTCAGGTGACACGGTCGTGCGTTTCCTGGTGTTTAATTGAAACCCAAGTCAGTATGCTCTACACGGCCCAGTGAACGGGCATGTGACTTGGCTGTGTGGCATAAGTTAGTATACCCTACAGTTTTGACACGGCCTAGCACACGGCTTTGCACACAGGTGTGTGAGGCCATTTCGAAAGGTACACGGGCTGGTCACACAGGCATGTGGTTGGCTGTGTGACCCAAGTCAGAGAATTACATAGGGTCGAACACGGGTTGGGACACAGGTGTGTCTTTGGTCGTGTGAGGCACACGACCGGGCCATACAGGCGTGTGTCCCCTGTATTTTGAAAAGTTTTCTAAGTTTTCCAAAAATTTCCTGAGTTATCAGTTTAGTCCTGAATCACTTGTAATGCATGTTTTTGGCCTCGTAGGCTCATATTATGGACAATGTGATTGATTGTGAATGACTTTTATTTGGGATTGATAAATGTATGAGAAATGTATGCCCGTTTAAGTAATAAGTCCGGTAATGCTCCGTAACCTTATTCCGGTGTTGGATACGGGTTAGGGGTGTTACAGTAACTATCTTTACTCAATGGCTAGAATGAAAGCCTGTATCAAGCTTGTTGATGGGAGAGCATGGAGTTCTGTTCTTAGTGGCTACAAGCTCTTACTATTGATTCAGATGTTAGAAAGGTTTCTAAGCTATGGTTGAATGAGCGACTTAAGAAGATAGAGTTACAAATACAAACTCTAAGGCCCCGTATGTCATATTCTGTGATATCAATATGAAAGAGTTCAAACGAATTTCCAAGTGCACTGTGGCAAATGAAGCTTGGGAAATTATTCAAACTACTCATAAGGGAACTAATATTGTCAAGTAATCTAAGATGTAAATGTTGACCACTAAATTCAAGACCTTGAGAACGCAAGATTTTTAGGTAAGTAGTGAGTTTTATGCTAAGTTGTGTAACCTGTCTAAATAGAATTTACTCTTGGAGAAGAGTACTCAAACTCTAAATTGATGAGAAATGTGTAATAACATGGTCTCTAATGGTACCAAAAAATATGATTTTGGGATCCCATTTCCATAAACCTAGTCCGTAAATATTAAATAAGGATATTTACAGAGTTAATGTATAAATGAATTGAAATTTGGAAGAGTAATTTAGCAGAAATTATGATTAATTAAGGTATAGGGACTAAATTATACATTCCAATCGCTATAGATTTTTAATTAGGAAATGGCTCGGAAATTTAAATTGCAATTTTCCAAGGCACCAAATGTAATCACTCGAAATTCAATGGTGTCAAAAAATTCAAGTTCAGGACCCCATTTTTGCACGGAGTTATGTTATAGGTGATTTGAATTTTGGATAGGTAATTTTTGCCGAGTTGATAGTTAATTAGGGTTAAAAGACTAAATTGTAAAGTCCAATCGCTATAGGTTTTTAATTAAGAAACGAATTGAGGCTTAAATTGTAATTAACCCAAGGTCTAAAATGGAAAATAGACCATTTATAAATGTAGTGGACAGTAGGAGGAATATTTTTGATTAAATAGTATTAAAATTATAATTAAATTAATTAAAATGTAAAATAAATAAAATAAAATAATGTAATAAAAACAAAGAGAAATTATTTGTTTTTCTTATTTATTCAAAACTGAATATAGCAAGAAGAAGGAGAGAAGATAATCAACCTAGGGTTGGAAGTTTTAAACCTTTAATTGGTTAGTTCAATTAAGTTCTTTTCTTGTAATTTTATCTTTTTGAGGTAATGTGAGCTTGATTTAGCTAGCCTATGTACCAATTTGTAAAACTATTAAAGTTTTAGACTGTTGACATTGATGATTTCTTGAAGTTTTAGGTATTAAATTGATAGATTTTTAGCTTCGATATGAAAAAAGGACTAAATTGTAAAGCTGATTAATAGTTTCGTACATTAGGGACTAAATTGTATAAATTGTAAAATTAAATTTAGAAGTAAGAATAGTTTGTAATGGTATTTATTGATAATATCCTGATATATTAGAGATCGGAAGCAAAACACAATAAGCATTTCAGGATTGTATTCAAGTATTGTGAGAAATTCAACTTTACGGGAAGCTTAGTAAGTACAAGTTATGGTTACCCGAGGTGTTATTTTTGGGAAATGTTATTTTGGCTGAAGGAATTTGTGTTGACCCAAAAAAGATTGAAGCTATCCTTTAATGGAAAGCAACAAAAAGTGAATTGAAAATTCAAAGTTTTCTTGGTTTAGTCAGATATTATAGAAGATTCGTGAACGAAATTTTCAAGATGGACTAATTATGAAGCTGCTACAAAGGAACGTATCACTTATTTGAAGCGATTAGTGTCAATAAATTTTCGAAAACTTGAAAGTGATATTGATCGAAGCACCAATCTAAACTTTGCTTGAATTAGGGAAAGACTTTGTGGTTTATAGTGACGCTTCATTGCATGGCTTAAGCTGTGTATTGATGCATGATGGTAAAGTGATTGCATATGCGTCCCAATAGCTGAATAAACATGAACGCAATTATCCGATGTATGATTTATAGCTTGCAATTGTAGTTTTTGCTGTAAAGATCTAGAGGCACTACTTATATAGTGAAAAGTGTCGTATTTTCACAGATCACAAAAGTCTTAAATACCTATTATCTCAAAAGGAGATGAATTTGAGACAACTTCGCTAGATCGAGTTGTTGAAAGAGTGCGACTTTGTTATTGATTATCACCTTGGAAAAGATAATGTTGTAGTTGACGTATTAAGTAGGAAGGCAACAGTTGAATTTTGGGCAATGTTTGCCTAAGTCAGTATTAACAATGACAGTAGTTTGTTGGCCAAATTGAAAATCAAACTAGCTTTTGTTGATTAGATAAAAGAGGCACAACTTGTCGATACCAAGTTGTTATAAAAAAGAAATTGGTTCAGCAAGGTAGTGTTGAGAATTTCAGTATGGATGATAATGATTGCCTTAGATTTCGTAGTCGAATTTGTGTTCCTAATGTTGTTGATTTGATGGAGTTGATACTTCAATAAACTCACAATAGTCCCATTGCTATGCATCGTGGTGGTGCGAAAATATATTGTAACTTGCGAGAAACATATTGGTGGTTAGGTATGAAATAAGTATTGTTGAATATGTAGCCAAATGCCTAACCTGTTTGCAGGTAAAAGCCGAGCATTAGGTTTCCATTAGATTGCTTTAGCCTATCTCGATCCCAGAGTGGAAATAAGAGCGAATAATTATGAATTTCGTAGTTGGTCTACCTTTATCTCTAAACAAAAGGAATGCCATTTAGGTGATAGTTGATCGATTAACGAAGTCAACCCATTTTCTGGCGGTTAGAATTGATTGGTCACTCCCAAAGTTAGCTAAAATTTACATTCACAAGATAGTTAGATTGCACGGTGTGCTTGCGTCGATTATCTCTAACCGAGATCCTCGTTTCACCTCGAGATTTGGAAACAATTACATAAATATCTAGGTTCAAGGTTAAATTTCAGGACGAGTTTTCATTGTTAGTCTGATGGGCAATTAGAATGGGTTATACATATATTAGAGGATATGCTGCAAGTTTATGGTATCAATTTTGAATCAAGCTGGAACATTATTTGCCACTAGTCGAATTTGCGTATAATAATTTCCAATTGAGTATTCAAATGGTTCTGTATGAAGCACTATATGCTTGATGGTACAGAATGCTCATTTGTTGGTCGGAATTAAATAAAAGAAAGATTGTCAGGCCAGAATTGATTCAAAAAATTGAAGGTATGGTTAAACTAATCTAGGACAGATTGAAAGCAACATCTAATAAGAAGAAATCGTATGCTATCCTGAAACAGAGAGATGCAGAGTTTTCTGTGGAAGATAGTGTATTCATGAAGGTTTCTCATTGGAAGAAAGTTTTACGGTTTGGTCATAAAGGGAAGTTGAGCCCCAATTCATCGGAACAGTTTGGTTGTAAAGGGAAGTAGAGCCCCAATTCATTGGACTTTACGAAATCATAGAAAAAGTTAGACTAGTGGCATATCGACTACCTACTAACGAAATTACAGAAGATAGACGATGTATTTTGTAATGCCCCAAATTTTTGGATTTTTAAATGTGTATGCTTGTTAAATAATTTGGCTTGATATATTCGTTAAGTGCCTTAAAGATTGTTTTATCTCCTATGTTCAATTCCCTTGTTCAGGATTTTTCCTTATTAATTTTGACTTTATGGTAAGCTTATGCATTGAGGCTTAAGTTAATTTCTTGGTTGAGTTGTGACAAAAATGAGCTTGCTAGTTCAACGGTTAAGCATTAGTTTACCCATTGGTCTTAAGTTTAAGTCCTATTGTGCGTAAGTGTGGGACGTTGTTTTTTTTTTGTTTGGGATTTTTGTAAGGTAATAGAGTTTTATTAAAATTATCAAATTTTTTTTAATTTTATTTTTATTCGAATTCCTAAAATTGCTCCCTAGTCAACTGTTTACCTTTCTGTTGCTATCACATTTCTTTCACTTTTCTTTATGTTCTCTGTCTCTTTCTATTCCTTTTGTTTTTCTTTAATTTTTCTTCAATTTTTTGCTTCCTTGTTTCAAATATTCTATTACTGGTTCGAGTGTTTTTATGAGAATATCTATTTCGGTTGAAAGGCAAAAGTTCATTGTTAATTTTCCTATCATTCTTTATTAAGATTAATCTTTGAGGTTTAGTTCCATTCTGTTTGTTGTTAAGTGTTCCTCAGTTTTTTTAGGCGAAGGAGTAATGGATCAAGATCCTCCGGTGGCGTAATCGTTAGTTTTGGTCACTATTCGTGAAAGGTAAGTGTTTGAATTCGTTTTTGGAAACTATTTTGTATGGAAAGAAAATGGTATTTTGGAGTAGGATTTTGGGATGAGTGATGTGTAATTTGTTTGTTTTAATGATTGATTTTAGGTTTTGTGAGTTCCTGATAGCGTGGTTGATCGTTTACGCAATTAGGTGGGTGAAAACAACCTAAAAATCTGTTAGAAACTCGACTGAAATCGCAAAACAAAGGCTATTGCAAAATTACCTAGTTTTCTCTTGGCCTGGCACACGACCATATGTGGTGGCCGTGTGTAGCACATGGCCATATGGGATTTATGCAAACTGTGTGTAGCATACGGCCGTGTGAGATTGTGTAGCCCGTGTGGCTAGGCCGTGTGGTTGTTCCTTTATCAAATTAGACATGTAATTGGTAAAATTTTCTTAATGAAATTTTTATACGACATTCATATCATAATGCAGACCATGCAATAATATTAAAATAACTTTCCTTACGGGCTCGTATTTGTGGTCCCGAAACCACTATTTTGATTTCACTTAAAACGGACTGTTATTAGATGTGCATACATTAGTTGATATTTGAAATCAAAATGGATTGTATGCATTGGTTTCACTTCGTGTTTTATTAATTGAATTGTAGAAATACCATTGAGTTTATTACTCAACGTACGATTTTGTTTTATGTGTGTAGGATAGGTTAAATATTAGATCTTGAGCATCAACTTCAACATCCAGACAGAATCTCGGACTCAACAAAGTTGGTAACATTCCTTTGCTACTTTAATGGCATGTACCTAGTAGAGTCCTTCTTACATGTAGCTATGTTTGGAATCTAATTTTAGAAGTTAATGAGTATATATATGGTATATGCAAGTTTGGTATGAAAGGGTAATATGAATGGTTATTGCTTATTGATAATGGCATGTTTTGGTAATGGTTGGAGTGCATATAAATATATGAGCTATGTTTTGGTAATGTTTTGGTAATGATATTTGAAGTGTGGATTGGTATGAAACATGTTAGTAGGTAGTTAAGGGTTGACTGATGATATTGGAAATTGAAAATGATAATTTAATGGATGATTGAATTGTTGAAATGGGTAATGAAGATGTAAGTTATTATTTAGGTATGATTGGAACATATTTTTGAGCATGTTTAGGCATGATTTGAACATGTTTTTTGGGGATGTTTTGGTATGGTTGATAATGGATTGGAATGAAGTAGGTACCAAATACAAATTCTAGAATTTTTCTATAAGGTATTGATACCTTCGAAAGGCTATCGAACCTTAAAATGGTAGCAATACCAGTGTAAAGTACCGATACATTGAAAAAGGTATCGATACTTTATGAAAGGTATCAAGATTATTGATTTTTATTCAATTGTTTTCAAACATCGAAGCTCAAATTGGTACTAGTACCTAGCTATGGTATTGATACATATACTAAAATCTTGAAAATGATGCAATTTGGTCCTTTTTCAATCTCGAGTTAACTTTAGAGTGTACGTATGCTTGTATAAGTCCTGGGAAATGTTGTATATCATGTTTTTATACAAGAATGCTTACTGCATGAATTGTGTTATGAATTAAATGTTTTATATTAGTAGTTTCTTCGGCGACGAATGTGACATCCTATTGCTCAGACTGACAATCAGTCGAGTAAAGTAAGGGGGTGTTACACAAAAATGGTTAATAAACCATTGTTAAACATGTTATATTGGATGATAATGATTCCAAATGATTAATTAAGAAAATTATAGTTAATTAAGATAAAATATGATTAGTTAAGGTTAATTAAACTATAACCTTAGTATATAAGTACAAGTTAGTGGATGGAGAGATAAAACATCATCTCTTCTAACTGGCCATAAGAGAAAAGAAAGAGGGAAACACCATTGCTAAGGGTTTTAAGCTTTTAGTCTTTAATTCAAGTTAGTCTCTAGCCAATTTTTCTTTGATATTTATGGAAATTGAATCATGGGAGCTTGATTTAGCTAGCCCATTTTTTAATTTGCAAATCCAATAAAGCTTTTGAAAGTTTCTATTATTGAGAATTGAATGAAATTGGCGTGAAACTGTTAGAAATTCGTGGCCTTAAATTGAAAGTTATGTTTGTCTTGGTTTTAGGGGCTAAATTGAATAAATTGAAAAATATGTGTAATTTGGTATTTGATTCTAAATTTGCTGGAAATTGATTGTATGATATGTTTTGTGATTACTTATAGCTAAAGACAACACAAAATAGTCGAGAGTGAAAGGAAAAACGAAAATCGTCGATTAGTGACGCACGAAACCTCGATTTGCACTTTTATGGTTCGGGATTGAAATATTTGATTGTATATGCATGTTTATTGATTGATTAGTCATTGGAGTGAGTTTATTTTGAAAATATGAATTGTTTTGATTGAGTTTTATATGGAACATCATTATAGGTGACTAAAATGAATAAAACGGAAAGCAACGTGTAATACTTGAATTGTGATATGTGGAATGGAAATTTAGTAGAAATATATTGTAACACCCTTTACCTGGCCCCAATCACCGAAACTGAGTTACGGGATTCTATAATAAAATAGAGACATTCACATGCACAGTAATCAAGAAATCTATATTTAAAATCATTATAAATTTATTTAATCGCACACACAGAATTGGGGTTATAACATCTATGGGATTGGTCAAGTTCTCAAACAACTTTAATAAATTCAAGCATGTATATAAATTCAGTGGAAACCCCCATTTATTTATTTTTAAAAAAATGCACCAACGTTATCCGTTACAATAAGTCCGCTAAATACCTTACCGCCAATTAACCATTTTACCAAATGGCTATCTGTCAACTGAAAGCGGAAGATGGTTCACCATATCCTTGTACTTATTCTATGTGCCGTGATCCCTTATTCAAACATGTCCGCCACATTAGCTCACCTTTAGGAAAATACAGCAACTGTTTGAATTCACTTAGTCCGCATATCATTTCCCGCCTAAACTATTCGTCTAACATTGTGTTTAAAAGACCTGCCATTTAACCAAAATAACTTAACACATTCAATAAATGCATCCATTTCCATTTCAAGCATACTAATAGTCTACTCCAAACACTCGAACAAGCATCATGAATGAATATATATATCATTAAATATATCATTGTTCATAACACATTCAATGAAAAAAATAAACCTTTATACCCCTTAAGCCTTATATACATGCCACTTAACCCAACATGGAGTTTTAACATAATTCTATTGAAACAAGAGCTGGATAGTGCAAGCTATGGATGGATCCTCTTGCCGAGTGCCACCAAAATTAAACGAAAAAGAATAAGGAGAATAAACGAAGTAAGCATTAAAAAGCATAGTAAGTTCATAGGTTTTTTTAAAACATTAAACTTACATCGCAGAACATTCATGTATATTTATAACTTAACTAAAATTTCATTATCCTGTCAACATATTCCACAAGTGCAAGGTAAGTACGTCATTTTAAAACATATAACATATTCCATTCATTCATTTTGCATCCCTACCATATTTCAATTCATATAATCATTGCCATCAAAATTTTCATTCAGAAAACATTCAGCCTGATAAACCAACATGAACATGAGGGATATGCGAGTAATCAACCAATAACATGCCAGTTTGCTTATAAGAGCTATTCCATCCAATAACACACTAGTTGCACGTAGTCCAAAGCTGGTAGGCTAAATATTCTCTCTCAATAACATGCTAGATTGCTCCTAAGAGCTATTCCATTCGATAACATGTCAGAATCTCCATAGAGACTAAATTTGGAAATCCGCAACAAATGTAGGATTCCAGAAACCTTCAGTTTCCTTCATCTTCTACACATCTCCCTTCTATCTCATATAGCGTACAAATACCCCTATTGGCATACCAACTGTATCCTTTGTTCATTCAAGCTCCATAAACATAATAGAGCTTCTTTTTTATTAATCAACACCTTTCTGACCTTATTAATACAAGTTTACTAACATTTAATACAAGTTTACTAACATTTTTCCATATACATTAACATTTAAACATTTTATGAATAAACATAACAACAGAACCAGATATTAGAGACTATTCCAAGAGTTCTCTTTTTCCTCTGTTATCAATGGGTTGATTTGGTTCTTGATCTAAACATTAACACATTCATTTAATCAATTTCAACTTTTCAACTTTAATAGTTTTGAAATCGAGCATGCATGTTAGCTAAATCGAGATATAAATATCTCAAAAACATAACATTCTTACGAAATAGACTTCAAATTCACTTATTTGCAAGGGTCGATTGCCTAATAATGCATAGAGCTTTATTCTTTAGAGAATAATGCTTTTGGTGGAGGAAGATGAGAGTGAAAATTCTCTTTCTATCCATTACAATCTATACCACCAATTAGTATATTTTTTATCCATCAATGAAAATTAACAGGTGTATATATACATTGACACAACAGCTAAAACATACAAGAGTGGTTATTTATCACCTTAAACCTTAATCAATTCCTATTAAACTTATTTAACTAGCTATTCACTAATTCTTACAATTTAGTCCATACACATCATTTCTAACATGCTAACCGAAATTACCAATTAATAATAAATAAAACACTATAACAAGCTTGTAAATATTAATAAATAATATTTATTAACTCTATGATCGAATTTGTGGTCTCGGAACCACTATTTTCAACACTGTTGTAAATCGGGTTGTTACTTTTATGGTATGATATAAAAAAATGTATATAGATGATGATTTTGAATTGTAATATGCATATGATTGAAACATGGTATATGTATTGAATTGTATATGAAATTGAACATTTGTACCCTATTAACAAGTCGGACTGAGTCAGTTATAGTTGGCATACCATAAGATTAGATTGTGTATGTGTTGATGTGCTTACATGCTAGCACTCGGTGCCAATCTAGTGTGTTGGTTGGATGATCTGTGTATTTAGTCGAGTCTGAGTTAGGTTAATAGAGGTCATTGATAATAAGTTTGATAATTGGTATGATGTTGAAAAATTGAATATATTCATATATGAATTGTAATGAAGAAAATATGTTACTTATTACCCAAAAAAGTGAAAATAAGTTGGACCTACCAAAGAGGCCGGTCTATGTAACACCCTATACTTGGTCCGGTCGCCTAACTTGAGCTATAAGGTGTTGCGACAATAAACTTTGAACAACTTTCATAAAAACATTTAATAATGATCAAATAATTCATTATCAATCATTTCAATGCTAATAAATCAATTTAAGGCCTAAATCGAGCTTACGAAACATTTAAAACAAACCGAGATCAAATTTGGGATAAATTAAAACTTCTAAAAAAATAAAGTAAAATGTGTAAACAGAGATTAGATGGTTGTGTGAAAGGGACCAACCCGTATGGCTCCAAGCTTGGTCGTGTGGTTACTCTATACACCTGTATCACTACTCCACATTTCTGTGTGCTCATACCATGTACAATTCAAATATAGGATCACACGTCCGTGTTCTCAGACTGTGTAGAATTCGAATATAGGGTTACACGACCGTGTCGCCAGGCTGTGTAACTCTCTAAGACTGTGTGAACAATCTTGCACCAAAAATTAAAGAACCACATAGCCTTGACCATGTCACTGGCCGTGTATACCCAAAAACACCTTCAAATACAAGCTATTTCACACACCCTTTCTTAGGTTCCAAGCTATGTGATAAATGCTAAAAGTTATATGTTTTAATCCCGTTCTTAATTTTTTTCAGTGATTATTCGATGTAAATTGTGAATTTTATGTTTCTAAACCTTTAAATTCATGTTTCCCTACATAGGAGAGCATTTGGGAATAAAATGAGTGAAAAACAGGCGAAAACTGAAAAATCAGAGTGAGTTATAGCAGCCACATGGGCTGAGCCATTTCACACAGCCGTGTGAGCCACATGGTCTACCATACGACCATATGGCAAGCTGTGTCGTTTTCGCGAATTGCACACCGGACAGTAGAAAAACACGATTTTGAGGGTTTTTTTTTGGCATTCTAAGACCTATGTATGACAAAAATAAGAAAATAGGAGAGAGCCGTCATAGAATACTCAAGTAACAACTCGAAAAACACCATTGAAGCAGATTTTGAACTAGATTTCCGTCCAGATTGAAGATTTCCTTTTGATTTCTTTGGAGATTATTATGAGTTTCTTTGTTTCTTATGGTTATACTATCTGTGGAATGTCTTTATTTGTGATCATGAACTAATTTTCTAAATACTTAGGGGAGATGAACACTATGATGAAATACGTCTTTTGATTTTTATTTTACGCAATAGATACTTAGATCTTGTTCTTAATTATGTGTGTTTAATTCTTATTTTAATATTTCTAGACTATTGATCAATGTTTAATGTGCTTAAATTAGAGAAGAATAGACCTTGTTTAAGAGTAGATCTAGCGTAATTGAGTGGAGTTGCATGCAATCCTAGAAATAGGACGACATAAATCTACCGAATTAAAGTCAAATCTAATAAGGGAATATATAAATTGAGTTAATATGATAATAGGGATTTTTATTAGAAAGAAACTTCAATTAATGAACCTAGAGTCAGTTGCTCTTATTCTTGAAGCGAGATATTAGCATAATTTAGGTAATTATACGGATCAAGATACTAAGTGAAGAAATTGTGTAATTTAGATTGATAATGATAAATGAAATCTATGTGAATTATTTCTTGGGTATTGTTTTGCTTCTTGGTTGTTTACTTGATTATTTTCCTGATTTGTTTTTTGTCGCGTTCGTAGTTAATTAATTTAGTTAATTTTAGTTTTTAATCCACCACTCAAATTTATTGGTTAAATAATAGAAAGACAATAAATACTAGTCCTTCTAGTCTTCGTGGAAACAATATCTTTGCTCACCATAGTTATACTATTAATTGATAGCTACGATTTAATCAGATTTTTAGTTGGTTTATGACTGCATCACCATGCATTAACCAACATTCAAATCTAATCAAAATGTGCCAAAACATGTCAAAATATATCAAATTCATGATCAATCTAAGTGCCTAACAAATATGCCCTCATTGGCACCTCAATTCAAACATTAACATCAAACATTCAAGCCAAATATATAATTAACATGTTAATCTCATTCAATCATCAACTATGACTCAAATAATATATGTTAAAATCTTCCATTTATACCAACATTCCATGCCATCACAAGAGACTATTGATAGAGGTCGAAGGTCTTGTTTAGGGACGTTCTCTCACTCAATATTTTTAAAAATATGTAAGGTTTTTAATGTCTGGATTCAATCATGAATGATCAATATATTCATGACAAGTACATGTGGCATTCTTCCTTAAACTATATGGCACGTTTATCATATATAAGCATGAACATACATTCACAATCATATAAATATCATCATGCTTATCTCATAAAAAAAATTACAATGATTCAATCCTAAGAAAATAAATATGACAAAATTTACCCCAGAGCATACTTTGGGTCTTCAATTTTGCCACCACAGACTTCTGTTGTAGTATCGGCTCATGTTTCTGTTGTCACCGTTTCCTTGTTGTTGATACCTCCGATCACCACCAGACCATCGTCGGCCTTGACCAGACCACCGCGGTGACCTTGTCATCGATCATCACCGTTGGACCATCGACAACCTCCTGTTGTCGAACCACCGTAGGTCATTTTCCAATTTGATTGGGTTGGGTTTGCGTAATCCCAATCGAACTGTATGCGTCTCTATTCTCCAGTTGGCGTTGGGAAAAATATTACAAAATTCTTATGTTCGTTTTCGACTCACATATTTTATTCTAAAATAATAATAAAATAAAACCCTACTTGGAGATGATTGTCCACGATCTAAAATATACATGCCCGAGAAATTAATAAATTACAATTAATTTTCTAGGAATCACAAATTTTGAAAAATTATTTTATCATACATAATAATAAAATAATAACATACATTCATTCACATATATTCCCCCAAACATGCATACAATTATAAAAATGTCACATCTTATCAAATATAATCATACATAAAGAAGAGAGAGAATTTTGGTCTCGGTTTGTACTACAAATGTAGCACAACCTGGCACTTTAATACTAATGATTGGAAAAAATCTGGTTCAAAAACAGTGTTCTTGCATAACGAAAAATTAAAATTTTCAAAACTAAGCCAGTTTGTGATATTTATAGCAATAATCCCTAAACCGAATTCACACCTACATTTTATTTGACGGATCCTTATTGTTTTTAACTTTCAATCAAATGACTTTCTTTGCTATTCTCGTACCATGAACTGTTTCAAGTGTGAGCTCGAATGATTCGAATCAAAACACAGGACTATAAAAAGTTTTCTTTGTTTAAGTGTGAAAATTCAAATCTCTTTTCAAATAAAAACAGATAGAAATTTTTATTCTAGAAAATAAATTTAATAGTTGAGAATAAATTCTCTCTATTTTCTGGAAGAGTAACAATGTCTTAAAGTTGTGTCTAAATAGCTTTACTAGTGTCATCTATTTACAAGGAGAGGAGGTAGAACCCTTGTTGAATTGTAGAAGTTTATTTCAACTAGAAAAACGAACTCCTAGTTTATCTAGGATTATAGAGGGCGAAAACCATAGTTAATATTACTAGGGCTTCCTGTCCATCCCTTTTACATCAGAGGCTTTTGGACCTCTCTTATATCGGATTGAATTACAAGTACTTCTTGGGTTTTTGACTCAGTATTTTATAATTCGATCCAAATCGAGATTTATTTTTCTATTTCCCAAAATAAACATCTTAATGTTTTTCCCATTAAATAATCTTCTTAACTCAATTCTAGTTTTGTTAAAATCATGACGATTTTACCATAAAAGAATCTATGAGAAAATATATTTAATATTTCTACATTCAACAGTTCACAATAACCAAATGCTTTATTTCCATTTTCAAACTTCATTTAATTTGAAAAACATAAAATTATTTTCAGATCATTTTTATTTTCTATTTTGGGAAAAACCTCATTCATTTCCAAATGATTCCATTTCTCCATTTTCAATTTCACTTTGAAGAAAACCAAAATCATTTCTAAATGTTTCCCATTTCTCCATTTTCACTATTTCTATTCATTTAATTAAACATGCAATTTATTTATGATTTGAACGAGCTAGCGGAGTGATCGATTGGACATATGCAATTAAGACTCAAATGATTTATAATTAAGTTCCAGCTTTTCACCCATTAATTATAAACTCATTTAGTCACAAAGTCATTCTACTATAGTATCGTGCTGAGCTTTCCCAATGATATACCATTACGAAAACAACTCAATCAATGCTAGTCCAATTACATTATCACAAATGTGTTACCCTCATAGGATATCCTCAATTTCTTTGGGATAATATTTGTTCTCCCAATATGTTCCTATTTTATCTCATGGTAACTATTACATATTCCTTCATGAAAAGTTAATTACTATCAAATAGTAATCAAGTTATTCATTACAAAGACGAACAACCCGTGGCTACTTTTACTTTTCATCAACCATGTAAGCCAATAAGAGGATATCATTATCCATGTCTCAGACTATGAATTTCATTGTTGTGAATGACACTACATACTACAGAAGTTGTATACCCAATACACCATCTTTCGTTTCCTTATTTGTTTGAACTCAGGTTTTTACTTACATCAAAGTATACGACTCACAGATACATAGTTTGTCATCCACTTAAAATTTATGTATGCCATACTATGAATGTCACAAGTGAATAAATCCATAAACGAATTCAGAATCTATTCTTCTTGGGTCCTATCCGATGTACTGTCAGTCTTGTTAGTCCTGTCAGTCACATCTATGCCTCTATCTTCTAGGAGTCATCTACTCCAATGCTCAAGACAAGACATCTCCACAATTGGACTTGATAGACGACATATTAGTCTTTTAATCAGTTTGATAATTTTTGATTTAACGAAGGAATATTTAGGTTCGTCTATAAATACATGTTGTCTTTTCGTATTACGATCCAACCACGTAATATCATTTAGTATTAGTTTAAACATTAAATAACCAGTGAACTAATATTTTCTTCTATTTTGTTTTACATGCAAAAACCATATAAGGCCAATTATACAAAGTATATTATTGTAATACATGAAATTTGTTTTATTAAACAATCTGTTCAAAAAAATTACAAGTGTAAATTGAAAAAGATACTACACTTAGGGCACTAGATCCAACACATCAAAGAACATTTCTAAGAATAAGGGCAAATGTGTTACTGTCAAAGAGGAGACTAAGAAAGAAAAGAAGAAGGGCATCTAGTTTCATGAATATCTTGGTTATGGTCATAGTCAGGTTGAGTGTGTTAACACTTTAAAGAAGATGAAGAAAGCATTGAGTTCTCTATGGAGTGATCAGGACACTTCTAACAATTTTGGGTCTGATTAGGAACAAGTGAATAACTTTTTTTACCTTCAGTTTGAATGTGTTATCTGGTTTTTAGGTTGAGGTAGATGATGATTTTGATAGAGGTTTTGATGGAGAGCTCCCGAACACTTACAAGACCATGCGGAGTAAATAGGAACAAGTATGTGAGTTGATTACTCAGTTATCATAAGAGAATACTCAACTAAATGAAGAAAATAGGTAGTTGATTAAGCAGGTTGAGGCTAAAGAGTCTTTGTTGACCAAAGAGTTGGATAATCTGGTTAACACCAAAAAGAATTGGCTGAAATAAAATTGCTTCTTGAGATGTTCAATGCTAGGATTAGGAAGTTGGATGAAATCATTTCCTTTGCAAAAAGGAAATTGGAAGAGGTGGACTAAGATTTATCAACAAATGGATAGTCGTTATGGAGAGTCTAGTTGTGTTTGTGAAAGCATCCAAGTAGACTGAAGTTGGTAAATGCTTAACTAAGACTACCGACCCAAAAAGTGGGAGGGTTTTTGCAAAAACATAGGCTTGAAAAATGGTCTTGGACAAAAATTAAAGCCCATTTTCTGAACAGATCAAGCCTTGGGTAAGCTTTTCTTGGTTCAAGCCTAACCTAGATCTGCAAAAAAAAAAAAAAACTACTGTTGTGTTTTGTTGTTGTTTCTACTATGTTGCTGTTGTGTTTTGTTGTTATTTTTCTTCCATTTCAGTATTATATTATTACTATTTTATTGTTGATGCTCTGATATTGTATAATTATTATTTTATTGTTAATTTTTCTATTATTTTAGAGGCGTAAGCTTATTAAGTTACACCTATTTTAAAGTTATTTAAGTATAGAGACTTTTTGTAATTTATTTTCAATTTGTTGGAAAACATTTATTTTAATTTTTTGGTGTATTTGATGTATTATATTTTTTAAATTTTTTTATATAAAAATAACATTATAAAAAATTAATACGGGTGAGTCGAGTTGGGCTTGAGTTTTAGCATTTTTATCTAGGTTGGGCTTGGGAAAAATTTTAGGCTCATTTTTCAGGTCGGGTCGAGCCTAGGCCTAGAAAATGGGCCTAAAATTTTGTTGAGGCTCAACCCGTAATCACTTCTAACTAAGACTACAATGATTAAGAATAAAAAGGTATCTACTCGTTCTAGAATCATTCGACATTATTGTGGTACCCCATGACATATTAGACCAAGGTGTTTCAATATGTTACATGATTTGAGGTGGAAACATTCCATGCTAGCTAAAGTGCCAACTACATAACCCCTCAACGACTAGAAGACAAAAATAAGTTTGGAGGACAAAACAGGCAAAGTGTTTGCTTGTAGCGCATAGATCCTTGAAGGTTCTCATAAAGATGTGTGGTATTTTGACAGTGGTTGTTCAAGACATATGATAGATAATTAGGATTTCATTGTTGACTTTGAAGATTATCTTGATTAGAGAGTTACTTTTGGTGATGGAAATAAGGGTGATATAATTAAAAAATGTATTCTAGATACTCAATGTTTGCCTAGGTTGAAAAATATGTTACAGGTGAATGGTTTGAAAGCTAATATTGTCAATATAAGCCAATTGTGTGACCAAAGGATGTTGGTCAACTTTACCAAAAATGGTTGGAAAATGTCTTTCCAAGACAAAGGAGAAAATTATGGAAGGGGTTAGGAACTTTGATAATTTCACAAGGTTCTACAATTTGTGAAGTGTAACAAGGCAAGTGTCTTTAAGTTAGAAATATGGCATGAGAAACTTGTCCATGTGCATTACAAAGGACTTCAAAGAGTGATCCAATTCAAAGCTGTTAGCAGTGTTCCTAAACTGAGAGGTGATGTTCCTGAAGTCTGCATCAATTGTTTGAAGGGTAAACAACATAGAGAAAAGCATCAGAAAGTCTCTCAAGTTCAAACATTCGAGCCACTAAAGTTACTTAACATGGATTTGATAGGCCTTATACAAACAGAGATTATTGGTGGCATAGATATGTGATAGTCTGCGTAGATGACTTTTTGAAATTCATATGGGTGAGATTCTTTAGAGACAAATCTGACACTTTTGAAGCCTTCAAGAAGCTGTACAGAATCTTGATGAATGAAAAGGGTTGAGTTATTGGAATGATCATAAGGATAAGAAGCGACCATGAAAGGGAGTTTGAAAATGAGGATTTTGTTGATTACTATAAGAATGAAGTGATCAAGTATGAGTTTTCTGCTCCAAAAACTCCGCAACAAAATGGAGTTGTAGAAAGAAAAAAACATATCAGTACAAGAGATGGCTATGGTGGTGCTAAACAGTAAGGTTATTGCTCACAAGTTTTGGGCTGAGACTGTTAACACAACTACCTATATGATCAATAGGGTTCATCTATGACCAAAGACTCAAGTCACCCCTTATGTGTTATCGAATGGTAGAAACCAAGTGTGAAATACTTTCATGTCTTTGGAAGTGCCTACTTCAGTTTGAAGGACCAAGAGCATCCAGGAAAGTTTGACTCCAAGTTTGATCAAGGTGTTTTTTCGGGGTTTTCTATGAATAGTAGAGCTTATAAAATCTACAACAATAGGACACAGACGATAATGGAGTCCATTAATGTGGTGGTTGATAATGAATGCTAATGTGGAAGAAATTTGATAGAAGATAATCCTCTGAAATCTTCATTGGAAGTTGTAGTGCCAACTTCTAGTGACCACTTATAGATGGAGGACAAATATGCTGATAAGAGTAAGAAAGATAGAAGGTGAAACTGAGGCAGGCTATCATTGTGTTGATTTTGATCAATCTCAACCTTGTTCTAAAGTATGAAAAAATCACTATACATGTGATATCATCGATGACATCCATGATATTGTTTGAACAAGAGAGAAACCTAAATAGAATTTTCATTCTATATATAGGTATGTATGGTACATAGATTTGAGTCGATTAAGTGTACTGTAGGGGGAATGGCTACCATCATTATCTTAACAGTAACAGTAGTAGGCAATTTTGTGTTATCATTTCATTTCACTTCTCTTCCACTTGTGACTTTTGTTTTATTAATATGATTTTATTATTAAGTTAGTTAAATTTTATTATTAGTTTTTATATTAGATTGTGGGTTTAATTTTTATATTTTAATTAGATTATTTTATGTCATTGTATTTTTAAAATTTTTAATTTTTAATCTTATTAAATAATAATAATTTTTTAAAACTAAAAGGGTAATTATTAAATTTATTGAATTACAGTACTATTTTCAAAATCTTATGTAGAAAACAAATTATTATATGTTTATTGTCATTTTATCTTGCGATTTTCACATATTATTTATAAAAAAAAGTTAGTTAGCAGATTTAAGTGTCATCGTATATGCTAAGATTAAAATTTTAAAATTCAAAATATATAGAAACTATGAATGATCATATTGGAAAATACAATAAAATGAATTTAACAGTTGGTTGTTTGGGTTAAAAAGAAAATTTTAAATATAGAAAAATATAAAGATTGTAATTGAGCAAATTAAAATATAAAAATTAAATGGATGAGGTGGGAATAACACAAAATTTGATTTATAATATTATCTCAAAATATATCCTAGATTTATAGATATATTTTCCTTCATGTGCGTGCTGAATCGGAAAGAAAAAAGGATTTATAATTAATCATAACAAATCATTGACCGGAAAACTTGAATTACTACGAGGTCTATATAAATATAATTCAAAATTTGCAAGTCAAATTCATAAAAAAAAAATAATTAAAGCGCCTAAAGCATAATCCAGCTCATTCCTATCTTCCTCTCTCTCCACATTAAATATTTATTGATTCATATCAAACTAAACATTTCTGTCCAAACCGACCAATCAAAATTTAATTGTCACTTGCAACTAAAGTAAACGCTTTATTTCATATTAAAGTGGATATTTTAAAAAGGTATAATTTATAATTTTAGCACTTAATGTTTTTATTAATTTTATTATCTGGACCCTAATTCTTTTCTTTAGATCACCTTGACCCTCAACCTTCAAATTTTGCTAAAATTGCTTTGTTTTTGAATGAAAAAATTTATTTTAAATGTTCAAATTTTTATGGTATTGACATCTCATAGTTTATTTAAACTTCATTGCTGACATAAATATTTTTTTATGAATTTTTTAGAAATTTTTAAATATTTTTATTAAGTATACCTAGATTATCAAATGATGTGTAGCGTAAATTTCGTTAAAATTTTAATGATTTGATTAACTTTTCCATCTAAAAGAAACATTTTAACTTAATTTTAATGGTTGGGACTCTAAAATACAAAAGGAAAAAAATAAACATTAAGGACTAACTTATCATTATGCGTTTTTAGAAAATTTTAAAAACACAAAAACGTCAGCAATTCTTCAAGAAGAAGAAGTAAAGTCGGGTATACGAGTTGACAAAAATTAGATTATACGTACGATTCCGGACTGCCAGTACAAGGCCTGCCCCTCCTCCGCATGATTACCAATCAAAATTGAATTGGTATATTCGTTAAGATGAAAATTAAGATTACCCCAATCATCATTGAATTTATCAGTGTTGATATTATTATCAAGGTAAGACATTATCTTCTTATTTAAAGGTTGAAGAGGAACTATAGATAACTTTAGGCATTATATTAAAAATAATATTAAAAAAATAGCTATACTATATATTATTTTTGGTGAGAAATGAGATGATGGACATGGTTTTGAGATGCAACGGTTAGACTCTCATTCGTCTCGACTAATTGATATTCTTCAACAGGATTATTTTGGAACATTGCACTCAAATAGCAGTGATTAATAGTTTGTAACTTCTATTTATTACCAAAAAGGAAAAAAATACGAGTAATGAAATTTCATCGTCAACTATTGTTATGTACAAGTTTTAGTATTGTTAATTTGTAATTTGTTTGTGTTGAAGGGAACAGTAAACATTTTGATGCCATTATATCTCAACTCAAGTGTAGAGACATTAAATTGGATTGAATATTAGTAATTTTAGTGTGGTGAGGCAATTAGCGCTGCTTATCAGTTATCATCTCACAAGGAAGGGCAAGCTTATACGTCTTTTTAAATTTCCAATTTTGTAAGCGAATGTCAACGTTGGCCTTTCTCCTGCACCCACCTTGCAAGCATTTAAAAGCTATAACTAACAACTCCACTGCAAAAAAATACATAATAAAAGAAATCTAGAAAAAAACTGGAGAAAATTCATAAAGAGCGGTATGATCCAGATGGTTTGGTCTCAAGAAATAGCTTCAAAAGCTTATCTAGACACTGTTAAAGCGCTGGTAAGTAAGTTTCCCTTTTCCATAGCCTTTTACCCATGGATCTATTTCTTTTTGTATTTTAATAGCTAGCTAATTTGCAGTGTCAAAATTTCAAAGAGCCAGGCGTGTCGGAGTTCCTATCAGCCATGGCTGCCGGCTGGAACTCGAAGCTGATAGTGGAATCGTGGTCGTACGGGAGTCCCATAGCAACCAGCGTAGGCCTCGCCGTAGCGGCGCGTCACACGTGCGGAAGACACATGTGCGTAGTCCCGGATGAACGGTCAAGATTGGGCTACATCAAGGCCATGGAGGAATCCGGGACCTTGTCATCGACGGCGGTGATCGTCGGAGAAGCGGAGGAAGTGATGGAGGGGCTCCACGATGTGGATTTCCTGGTCGTGGACTTAAAGCGAAAGGATTTCGCTACGGTTTTAAGGTGTGCTAAATTGAATCATGACGGTGCGGTATTGGCATGCAAGAATGCATGCCATAGGGGCATTTCTGGGTTTAGATGGCATGGGGTGCTTGAAAAAGGGGCACGTGTCGTGAGATCTTTGTTCTTACCGGTAGGGCAGGGATTACATGTTGCTCATGCAGGAGCTAATAGGGGGGTTGTGAGGAACAAGAAGTGTCCTAGCCGCTGGATTAAGTACATCGATCATCGATCAGGAGAGGAGCATGTTTTTAGAGGATAAACCGGAAGATGCGGCGGCAATCTTATGTAAATATTATATCAGACGAAGTGAGTTTTCTTCTCAATAGGTCTAATTCTGTATGCAATCTTTGTGTATTCAAAATTTAGAAATATAGTTTTTTTACTTATTAAAATTTTAAAATTAAAATTCAATTGATAACATTATTAATTCACTTATATTAAATTTGGATATATGTTATCTATTGAGTTTCAATTTTTAAATGAAACTTTAAATATTTAAATATTACATCTTTAAATTTAATGAAAAACATATTAACAATGTGATTCTTAGAAACAAAAATAAAAAGAGTGAATTTCAAGGTTCAGAGAAGTACATGGACTGGATTCAGAATTAAACCTTGTGTTGTATAAACTTAATCTAAGTGCTTTAATATAATCTGAAGAATAAGAATGATGAAGTTAGTTAGAGTGATTCAAAATAAGTTATGATTATAAGAATACTTAGTGTAAATTTCTTACATCTATAAATGTTTCTTTATTCACAAATTTCACAAATATTGTTTCGACAATTAATGAATGTTCTAAAAATGTTGCACAACATTTACGTGATGAAACACCCTTAAAAGAAACTAACTCACAAAGGTCTAATAAAAATGAACCAAACAAATAACCCCGTTAAGAAGATCTCAAAGAGAGAAAATCAGTCATTTCTGGTATTTATTTGCAATAGTCAAATTTTAATATTTGAGTAAATAAATCTAATTTTGTTTTCACAAGCCATAAATGGAGAAGAGATTAATAAATGACTAAATCCATGAAAGATGAGATGAAATCTATGGAACAAAACAAAGTCTAAGACGTTGTCCAATGGCCAAGAGGTTCAGAATGAGTTCGATGTAAATGAGCTTTTAAAACCAAATATGAAACAAATGTCAATATAGAACAATATAAAGCTAGAATCATTGTCTAAAGTTACACTCAAAACGATGATATTGATTATAAAGATAATTTTTCACCAATCTCTAAAAAAGACTCCTTAAGAATTATTTTGGCATTAGTGGCTTATTATGATTTAGAGTACTTGGACCAAATGGATGTGAAAATAACATTTCTAAATGAGGATCTTGAGAAAGGAGTTTATGTGGACCGACCTAAAGGTTTTTCAGTTGAAAGAAAATGTCAAATGAGGTGTAAACTTAAAAAGTCAATATATGGATTTAAACAAGATTCACAACAATGGTACATCAAGTTTAATGGTACCATAAAGCCTTTTAGTTTTCAAGAAAACATCATTGATCGGTGTATATATCAAAAGATCAGTGGGACACGTTTATTTTCTTAGTTCTATATGTTTATGATATTTTGCTTGCTGCAAATGATTTTGACATATTGGGTGAGACGAAAGTTTTTCTCTCGAATAACTTTAAAATGAAAGATATGTGAGAGGTATCCTATGTGATAGTAATTGAAATATTTTGAGATAGATCACAAGGATTGTTAGGATTGTCTTAGAAAAAAACTATATCAAAAGAGTTCTAAAGAGATTAAATATGTATAATTGTTTAGCAAGAATTGTTCTTATACAAAAAGGGAACAAATTCAGTCTCATGCAATGTCACAAAAATGATGTGGAACGAAAAGGAATGAAATCAATTCCTTACGCTTCAGTTATAGGTAGTTTGATGTATGTCAAGACCTACACAAGACCTGATATTAGTTGTGCAGTTGAAATGCTTGGCAGATATCAAAGTAATCTTAGAATTGATCATCAAAAGATTGCAAAGAAAGATTTACGATACCTAAAACGAATGAAGAATTAAATGCTCACCTATAAGAGATCTAATCAATTGGAAGTGATTGGATATTTAAAATTTAGATTTTGCTAGATGTCTTGTCTGTAGAAAACTCACTCTTTATATTTCCCAATCGCGAATTAAGAAGTTGCATATTCGGTGCTTTCACGTTTCTAGATTTTTCTGTTTATTTGTTTTATGCTGAATTTTCTTAGGCCTTTTAGTTTTTGGTCCAAATTTCGTTGTTTTTCTGTTTCTTTCAATTTTTTTATACTTTTTTTTGTTATTTCATCTGTTTAAATAAAAAATAATAAAGTCCAGTTTGAAATTTTAGTAAAAAAAAAAGTGTTTATAAAGCAGTCTTAGAATTGATCTTACGATTGCAAATTTGTTAACTAAAGGCTTACAATTAAAGGCATTCAAAAAAACATGTGTATAGAATAGATCTCAATGTGAATAATATATTTTATGGTAATGTGATACTCTGAACTCAATTATTGTGTTTTAGAAATAAAAATTAACATATTTCATGTTCAATTATTATGATTGTGTGCCCGTAATTTTAAAATAATTTAAAATAATAAAATCTTTATAGTTACTTAAAGACTTATTATATTGAATTGTAATGTTGTTGTATATGGAAGGAAGTATGTGATTCAAACTATATGCAACCGTCACAATTCATTTTTGCAGTTTACTATCACATGATAATAATGATGAGTGTTATTTTTGTTATGCCCTCTCAATGGTTATTATTTTAAAAGTTTATACTTTATCGCATTGGGTCAAGTGGAAGAATGTAAGCTTTTAGCCTAATTTTATGGACCCAAGTGAGTTTAAAATCAACTGACCCAAATTAAAGGGATTAAGTATTTTACTTTAATAGAAGTTAAATTTTATCTATTTATTCAGTTACTTGATAGATGTATCAAAGTAAAAATCTATCCATATAAATTAATCATTCCTTTCCTTTACCTACGAGGAATACACACAAAAAAAAAAAGAGAAGAAAAAACATAAAATGTTATAGACTTCATTGCTTAGGGTTTGTGTAACAAGAGGGATAATGTTAAGAGAAAGAAATCAATTTATCATGATTTTCTTTTTTATCAAACCCAATGACTAACTCTAATTCCATATCAAGTAATTTTTAAATTTTTGAAAATCATATTATTTTAAAGATCCTAGAATGATTGCTTATAAAATATTAGGTTTTTGATTGCTTTATATCAAGATTATAATGGTCTTACTTTAGTTACTAGTATTAATTACCAGTAAATTACAATGAGAATAAGAAAGTAAATAAAATATTTGTATTCACAAATTATTTGAATTCAATTCATACAAAGAATAAATATAATTTGTTCATTGTCAAGTGATTTGTAACTCATGTAGCTCGAGATCTCTAGTGAATTGAGTTTGAATATTTTAACACTTGACTCAAACAACGTGTAAGATGAATCAAGTTTTTAATTTATTAATATATATTTAATAAAAGATTATTATTTTGCTTATAATATATTTACTTACAACTCGAAGTTCAAACAAGAGTTCTAGAGTTCTAGTTGAATTTAATCATTTTTGCTTCAATATTCCAGCTAAGTTTAAGCTTCTATAACAATACTCTGCTGAAGTGGAGCAAAGTTTTGAGCAAAAATTTTTTAGTGAAGCTAGAACATCTTTGTTTAAGCTGTGATTTGGGTAAAGAAGATATTAAAATCCGAATTAAAATACAACCGATTTTACTTCTTTAATAGGTACAAATTATCAATGATAGATATTTTCTTCAGATTTAAATTGAGTTTATTTTTTAAAATAATTATGGTTAAGAAAATTTTACCTGCGTTTAAACATGATTAACATGAACAGTAAAACAAACGAAGAGAGAAAAAAAATATGCACAAACTAATTCAACTAAACTCGAGCTCGGGTTCTTAAAAGCAAAACCTCGGCCTTAAGTTTTGATTTGTGGTGAAGTGATCCTAAAAACATGCTCCTCACCGGTCCATTTATCTATTTTAACAACCCAACGGCTATTTTTTCTTGCCTCGTTGGGCTTCCCTTTTCTAATCACCACCAGGCCTTCTCCAATGGGAAGATAGTAGGTCTTAAATCCATCAGCACCGCTGCAACCTGCAAGTTCCTTATTATGAAGGGCATTGTACCCTACAATGAGGGTACCTCCTCCTCCATGCTTTGCACCTTCTTGTGCTGTTTTCAATACCGTCTTGTGATCGCTGATATTACAGTCAATAAGCACAAAATCTGCATTTCTGTACTCATTTAGAAGCTTCTCGGTATCGCCAATGACGAAATCGATACAATCTCCATAGTTTCCAACTGCACTTACGGATGCATCATAATGGTGGAGACTAGTTAAGATGCACACCACTCGGCCTCCCGTTTGACGAGCCGCCGCGACCAAGGCTAGCGCGGTCGATCCGGCGACGTTAGCGCATGCTATCACCATGAGCTGTGCGTTGTTTCCGGCCGCAATGGCGGATATGAACTCAGCTACGTCTGGTTCTTTGCCTTTGCCTGTTCTTCCCTATAAAATACATCAGAAGGGAAAGTAATTAGCAAGTATATAGTTTAGAAGAGAAACAAATTACGGAGTATAAAAGGACCTTTGCATACCATATTCAAGGCTCGGAGATAAGCTTTAGTGGCATTCTCAGCAGACCAACAACAAGCCATTTTGCCCCACTTGGGTTTTATTCTTCTGTTTGCTTGAAAGTATGTTTGGTCTTTGGTGAGTAAAACTATACCTTTGATTGAGGTTATTACCAATGCCATGGATGTCATATATATGAGGTGAGGCCCGGCACCTGGTATTATATTGGCTTATAATATTTGCATGCAGACAACTGGGGTAGGTTCTTATTGAAGAGATTCAGCCATTTGACAACCGACAATGTGAATTATTTTTATGTTAAATTTGATTCCTTTACTAGATTTGGTGTTTATTTTTTTTATTTGATATTATTTTAATGTTGTTATTCAAAATAGTTAGTGTTAAGATTTCGGGCTAAAATATTAATGTGATTTTTTATTTTTTAAAAATATCATTTTCACACACACAAAAACCAACTTGGTAAGTTAGAAAAAAAATCGTTTTGATGGAAAATTTTGAATTTGAACATAAGTGAAGAACCAAAATCGAAGTTTAAATTCTTTCTAATTAACATCTATAAAAAAAAAGCCTATGAAAATATGTTAGACCAAATTCGGGTTAACTTGTCATAGAAACTTGACTCAATTAAAAACAGAGAAGTGAACAAAAATTCAAAGCCTGTGAAAATGAACCATGGAGAAGTGTAGTCCATTATTCAGTGTATGTTGAATTATATAATATGGAATACCCTTTATTCCCTGCGGGTCTACCAACACGTGGGGACAAAATGAAACGTTCGTAACTCAGACGCTTACATCAGTATCTTCCCCACCAGGTTTCACTCTCTTGTCTTGTTTGTTGTAATGGGAGGATAAGGTCTTGTCCCCTTGCTCTTGCTGTGAAATTACAGTTAAATACTTTACAGATAAAAACTCTGACGGAGATAAAGTGGGGAGGAAATTTCCTTTTTCGACTACTAAAAAGCTAAAATTTATAACAAGAATATATGATCAACAGGTGATTCAAATAAATATGCTTGTTTTTTTCTCAATATCGAATTCTAGAGTTTTCATTGTGGATAGAATTTTATCTAAACATTATTTTTGACTCCAACAGAAGTGATATCACATGGGAAGATGGGTAGCTATTAATTTTAGATCTTTTATTTTACAATTATAATAAATAATCTTATCATCATCGTTATTATTATTATTTTTAACTTTATTAAAGATAAAAACACCGTTTATCCAACTCCTTCCTTGCAATATAATCTATTGAATTTTCTTAAAATTTTCAAGGATTGAAAACAGTCCAACTTCTTAACTAAACATTTTATTTTGTTAATAAGATGATGATACCAACTAACTAAGCTATGTTTTGTTCTTTACTAACTATATAATATATTGTTCTTAATTTGGCCAAATAAGAGACAGAATGTTAATATATTTAATGCAGCTATTATATTTTTGTACCAAACTTAGAATTATGATATTAGAGATATGCAATTGATATGTGACAGCCTAAGTAAGTCAATTCTGCAGCCCATGGTCTTGAATATATTTAATTTAAATTCTTTAACATATCTTAAAAGTGTAAATGGATTTTAATTTAATGCAATTATATATATATATGAGGAATGAAAACAATTGAAGTTAGTAGTTAGTATCAGTTAACGTGGGTTATTGTAAACAGTTATTCAGTTAGCTGTTAGTTAGTTGTTAACGTTGAGTATTATAAATACAGTGTGCTATGTATTCTTTGATTGATTGAATATACAGATGTTCGTCATCTTCTTCTGTTTCTTTATGGTAACAGAGCCTTGATTTTTTTTTCTCTTCTCTAATGGCCACAGATACTGGTTCGGGTAATGACGGTGATTCTCATCACTGGGTCCATACTACTATACCTATTGCTGGTTCCTCTTCTGATCTTGGGTGTGGCTTATTGAGCAAAGTTCAGCCATTTCCTAAGCATGATACTGTGAAGCTAGGGCAGCACAATTTTCTTTTATGGAAGTAGCAGGTCTTGTTGATTCTTGAGGGATATGGACTACATGATTTTGTTCTTGGAACTGTTTCTATCCCTCCGTAATCCCTTGTTGATAGTCATGGCGATATTGTGCCTAATCCTGCCTTCTTGGTGCACAAGCAGCAAGATAAGCTGCTGGCTTCTTGGTTGTTATCCACGATCAATGATAATATTTTAGTGCATCTTACTACTGCTCATTCAAGCTTTGATGTTTGGAGCATAGTTACGCGAAGGTTTGCTACTAAATCCACTATGACTGTTTCTATGTTAAGGCATTCTTTGTATTCTCAAAAGAAAGGGCACTTTACCATTAAAGAATATTTGGCCAAAATAAAAGGCCTATGTGACACTTTGGTGGTTGCTGGTAATCCCATTTCTGAACAAGAACAAACCAGTATTATTCTTGTTGGATTGCCTATAGAGTATGAATCAATTCGTGTAGTGGCTTCGGCGATGCCTGTCTCCTTTGATCTTCTTGCTGATCTACTTACTGATTGTGAAGCTCGACAACAAGACTCAGTTTCGAGCATGCCTTTGCAAGTTAATGTGGCTCATCAAAGTAACTCTGATGATAGGAATATTGGTTCTGTCAAGAATGCTGAGTAACCTAAACGTGGCTCTCGACCATCGTTTCGAGGTAATAGTTTTTGGTCGTTTCGAGGCAGAGGTCGAGGAAGAAGATTTGCTCATAATAAGCCACAGTGTCAGCTATGTGGACGAGTTGGTCACACCGTTCAGAAATGTTACTACAGGTTTGATGAGTCGTTTGAGGGGGTATTTGATCAACCCATGCAAGTTCATTGTCATCAGTTTAGTGATGTATCCAACTCGTCATGTGGAAGTTCTCACTGTTGCTCT